>NC_134488.1:83115990-83418663 GCF_040206685.1 Ascaphus truei
GAATGTCATACCCCTGTGTTATTATAGCCTTTACCTGAGGTGTTCTAAAACAGGTGCTCACTCTAATTACCTTATATTTTTTGTGAAAGATGCATTCCCAAGCTATTTGCTAGACTGGATCTATGAACCTCAGAATGCTGATCATCTGTTGACAATCTGTTCTAATAATTGTATTTGTTTACAATATTTATAGCAATGTGTGACACAGAATGCACATATGTTTCCCAATTTAATTGAACAATGATTCAATTTCCTCATAATGATGGCACATTTTGCTATTTGAACTATGGACATGCAGAATAGTTGTATACCAAATTAATATAAATTGCTAGTCATGAAATATTAGGACTACAATATAATGTATTCATTATCATATCTTGGGCAATTTGTCAACATTTTACTCAACTCTTGCACTGGTTAAATAGCTCTTAGCATTATCAGTTGAAATATTATTTTATGTTAAAAGTCCCAAATTTTAGAGCCAAATGTAATAAAAGGATTCGGAAACCTTGCATTGTTTTTAATAGATTTTACCATAAAGACTGATTTCAGCTACTACATGCCAAAGCAAAAGGAGTAACCGCAGGTGCTATGTCATCCTCTATTTGCCAGTGGGTACCTGTAGTTCCTTAGTGCCATAAAACACATCAGCAATCCCCTATCCACTGAATGCGGCATGCATTCACTTATTGTCCTACGCTAGTCTTTTGGGGGATTTGAACATACTATCACATATATACATTTAGTGTGCTCAGAGGAAGGAATGTTGCAACAAAGGTTCCTCATACTGTACCTTCCAAAATAGGGGAGTCTGCTGCACACCATAAACAAAGTCAAGAAATATAGTTACAGGTGCTCCTGCAATCAAGCATGGCCTGGAATTAGGGGTACAAGATGCTACTTTTTCAGTTGATAAAGACCTACAGTATGCAGGTCAAAACTTCGTAGCAATATTTGGCTAATAAATACTTTTAAAAATCCACAGTGCCCTGTGATGCTTTTCTATATCCTCATACTTTCCTCCACATGATGTCCACTGTGCATGGGCTTTATAATTTGTAGCTTTTGAATTACCATGGCATGTATAAGAAAGGCCAAAGCCTTTAAACTCGGAGACAACATCTGTAATTCTTGTGTGAGAGAGTAGTTCATGCTTCCTGTCAACCCCACTGCAGAAGACTAAGGGGCCTATGCTATAAGCGTTAATAAATTAAATCACTGGGTCATTTAATTCACCAGTTTTTTTACACGTATTCAGAAAGCCTCGATTACCTGTGATAGCAAAATTCCCAAAATGGGCGAGTAGCCGGCGATGTGATGATCTCCTCTATGAAAAGGCCAAGATTTGTTCCAGCTGCAGAGAGAGCTGCACAGAGAGAGCTGCCTCTCCCTGCGCAAATCTCGCCAGAGATCGGTGTGTTTTAATATTAATTTTAATTCTAGTGTAGATGAGCAGGGGGTCTCTGGAGCAGAACTGAGTTAATTTCAGGTCCGGGGACCCCCTAATTCCAGAGATACGGGCCCCATTATGGAGTGCCGGTATCTCCTATGCATTTTATTCCCACGGTCACACGACGCAAGACATATAAATGCATAGGAGATACCGGCACCCCATAACGGGGCCTGTATCTGGGGAAGCAGGTGGTCCCTGGACCTCAAATCAACATGGTTCTGCTACGGAGACCCCCTGGTCATATACACTAGTATTAAAATTTATATTAAAACAGTTGCTACCCACAATAAACATTAAAAACTCAACACTAATTCTCACCTCTTCTACACCCACATCATTAATACCAGAGGACGCGGGTGTCCGGGGGCCCACGGGTGGTCCCCGCAGGTGTCTGGTGGTCCTCATGTGGTCTCCACGGGGTTGTCTGGGGGCCCCCAGGTTGTCCACACAGGTGTCTGGGGGCCCTTGGGTGGTCCCTGCAGGTGTCTGGGGGCCCTCAGATGGTCCCTGCAGGTGTCCTGGGGTCCTCGGTTGGCCCCATGGGTGTCTGGGGGTCCTCAGGTAGTCGCTGTGGGAGTCTGGGGGTCCATGGGATGTCCGCACGGGTGTCTGGGTGCCCTTAGGTTGTCCCCGCGGTTGTCTGGGTGTCCTCGATGGTCCCCATGAGTGTTCGGGGGCACTCGGGTTGTCCCCGCAGGTGTCCGGGAGTCCTCAAGTGGCCCTCGGGTGGTCCCCGTGGGTCTCCGATGGCCTGTGGTACCAATCCTGTGGCAAAAAAAAAATGTGGAATACATTGAATTTAATTCACCCCCCTCCCAGCCATCCCCCCAACACATACATCCCCCCAACACATACAGTAATGTGCAAAATAACTATTATCCAGATAGGGAAAATAGCTAATTTGCCCATTATAAAATCAAACATTAGCCAGCTAGCATAAATAAAAAAGAAAAAATGCACAGATGCGCACCAGGGATAGAATTAGTATTATTTATTTTTAAAACATACACATAGACAGCTGAAAGGATCCAACCCCTCCTCAGCTCAATGGGTTAACTGCCCAGATACATAAACCATACATATGGTCTCTAAACATAGAATATCCTAAACAATAAAACACACACAACAAAAAACGATCAGTGTTAAAAATAAACAAAGAAAGTACCAACAGCCCAAGGGAATTTAAGTAAAAACCGCTATAGAGGTCTATAATACCGCTGACAGGGGGAAACGAACACTCACACTGGGGCAGAGGTGGGGGTCCACGGATGACCGCACAGGATACGGATCGCGGCACCGCGGAAGATCAAAAAACGCCACCTGAGCCTCAGGCAGGCTCCGTCTCAGCCTCTCAGCAAACACGCGCAGGATGACCTGTCGTGACCTCTACGCGTTTCGCACCACGTGCTTCGTCAGGAGTCACGTACAGCGTCATCCGCGCGTATTTATAGAAGGCAGGGAATCAGTAAGGACGGCCCCCTTCAGACGCCAGACCTAGCACCCTTTAAATGCCAGCATTATACTCAAAGTGATGCTACCTCTTTCCCATGCAGTGTCACATGTTGCGGCAGTCACGGGCTAAAGGTTACCAGAGATAAATAATAAACGGAACCTATAACACAATACTTCACATAAACATAACACAGCTTGAGACCATCACATGGCATAAAAATAGAAATAAAAGAAAGCAGATACCAATTCATATATTACATATTAGTTGCACATCATAAACTAATGATTAATTAATCTTTTGTATACATAACTGATAGAAATGTATACATTGTGCCCTAATTAAAAAACATATAATCTTAATACACATACCATAAAATGAGAGACTAATATAATGCCCATTAAAAAGAAAAAAGAAAACATTGATCCAAATATTTTTATCTTAAAAATGGAGTAAGTTCAATGAGTTCATTAAAACCAATAGGATGTCTAGTTTGCATTTCATAGATCCAATACTGTTCACGTTTTAATAAATGATTCTCTCTATTTCCTTGTCTGCTATTCATTTGTATATGTTCAAGCCCTTTAAATGTAATGCAAGCGGGGTCATTACTGTGTATCTCATTAAAGTGTTTTAATAGCGGAGTAAGCGGCATACCTTTAGCCAAAGTTTTCGGTATATTTTTTACATTTCTCAGATGCTCTAGCATACGCATCTTTAGTGGTCGTTTTGTCTTGCCAATGTACTGTAAATTACAATTACACTGCAAGACATAAACCACATGAGTGGTCTGACAATTAATAAAACTTTTGGTAATGTAAATCCGTTTAGTAGCACAAGATGTGACTGTTTTTCCTTTGCAGGGGAATACTAAGGCCTCATTAAAAAGCATCTGATTGAGGCCCTTGAAATTGGGATTTTGTCTAAGGCAGAATATGAGTATATGCTTATTGAGACACCCACGGTTCCCATTTTTTATTACATCCCCAAGATTCACAAGTCCCTCACTTCCCCACCTGGACGCCCAATTATTTCAGGGATTAATTCTATCACTTCTAATTTATCCACATACATTGATTTTTACTTACAACCACTTGTCACATCACTTCCGTCTCACCTTAAAGACACTACTATGAGATACACAGTAATGACCCCGCTTGCATTACATTTAAAGGGCTTGAACATATACAAATGAATAGCAGACAAGGAAATAGAGAGAATCATTTATTAAAACGTGAACAGTATTGGATCTATGAAATGCAAACTAGACATCCTATTGGTTTTAATGAACTCATTGAACTTACTCCATTTTTAAGATAAAAATATTTGGATCAATGTTTTCTTTTTTCTTTTTAATGGGCATTATATTAGTCTCTCATTTTATGGTATGTGTATTAAGATTATATGTTTTTTAATTAGGGCACAATGTATACATTTCTATCAGTTATGTATACAAAAGATTAATTAATCATTAGTTTATGATGTGCAACTAATATGTAATATATGAATTGGTATCTGCTTTCTTTTATTTCTATTTTTATGCCATGTGATGGTCTCAAGCTGTGTTATGTTTATGTGAAGTATTGTGTTATAGGTTCCGTTTATTATTTATCTCTGGTAACCTTTAGCCCGTGACTGCCGCAACACGTGACACTGCATGGGAAAGAGGTAGCATCACTTTGAGTATAATGCTGGCATTTAAAGGGTGCTAGGTCTGGTGTCTGAAGGGGGCCGTCCTTACTGATTCCCTGCCTTCTATAAATACGCGTGGAAGACGCTGTACTTTACCTCCTGACGAAGCACGTGGTGTGAAACGCGTAGAGGTCACGACAGGTCATCCTGCGCGTGTTTGCTGAGAGGCTGAGACGGAGCCTGCCTGAGGCTCAGGTGGCGTTTTTTGATCTTCCGCGGTGCCGCGATCCGTATCCTGTGCGGTCATCCGTGGACCCCCACCTCTGCCCCAGTGTGAGTGTTCGTTTCCCCCTGTCAGCGGTATTATAGCCCTCTATGGCGGTTTTTACTTAAATTCCCTTGGGTTGTTGGTACTTTCTTTGTTTATTTTTAACACTGATCGTTTTTTGTTGTGTGTGTTTTATTGTTTAGGATATTCTATGTTTAGAGACCATATGTATGGTTTATGTATCTGGGCAGTTAACCCATTGAGCTGAGGAGGGGTTGGATCCTCTCAGCTGTCTATGTGTATGTTTTAATAATAAATAATACTAATTCTATCCCTGGTGCGCATCTGTGCATTTTTTCTTTTCTGTTTCTCAGGGTGTCCTCCCCCCTTTTAGGGGGATCACCTCTGAAGTGGGAGCTTCTGGGGAGACGCTCCATGCACGTGCAGCACAGGGATTTTTCCAACCATCACATCTGCAGCACGAGCGCTGAATATCCTTCTCTCAGCTAGCATAAATAAAATAAATAAAATGTGGGAGGCGGTATTTATTTCAATGTATTCCACTTTTTTTTTTATCACAGGATTGGTACCGCAGGTCACCTGAGAAGCCGCGGGGACCACCTGACGACTCCCGGATAACCACAGGTACTACCCGAGGGCCCCCAAACACTTACGGGGACCACCTGAGGACCATGGTCACCCGCAGGAACCACACAATGGCCCACAGACACCTGTGGGGACAACCCGATGGCCCCGGACACCCGTGGCCTTTGGTATCAATCATGTGGGGGTAGAGGAGGTGGGTATTAGTGTTGTTTCTTTTTAATGTTTATTGTGGGTAGTGGGGGTGGGTGAAGGGGGCCTTTGGCCCTTGGTGGGTGGTAGATGGAGGGGTTAACCCCTTCATTGCCTTCGCGGTTAGCTGCTAAGTTAATGAAGTTGCCTGTAAATACATTTTTATTGCATGGGATTCATACCGGGGGTCTCCGGTGCCGATATTAATGGGTATCAGCTCCGGGGACTCCCGGCATCAATCCGATGCCGAAAAAAGTTTTTTTGTTTCTAATTTCTCTGTCTCTGCCTCTCACCAGCTTCTCACCAGCCTCACACCAACTTTTCCTGGTGTGAGGATTTTGGGAGAAACTCTCCATTTTAGAGCTGTGACTTGCCTTGATAAGGTAATCGAGGCTACTTGAATTGCATGCGTTTCAGGACTGCCGATAAGTGGCTAATCGCCGGTCACCCAGCCATTTTTTTATGACGGCTGAAACATTTGGCGATTCATGCCTTTATCGCCCACTTATCGAAGCTTACTGAAAAGCAGTAGGCATTTTGGCAGATAATTGCTCGATAAGTGGCTTTTCGAGGCTTAAAGAATAGCCCCTAATAGTTTAATCAGGATCTCAAACAAAAAAAATCCCAAGTACTCCTCAGTCTGCAAAATTCAGAAAGAACCATTCACCTCACCTCCCACTTCTTTAGCATTCAGTTCTCCTTAGGTTGGGCTTTTACATTATCTATATACAGTAGTTTTTAAAGGAATTATAGATTGTACAGTTTTTAAAATCATGGTCAAATAAATTGTTAAAATCTTAATTCAATTATTTCAATATCATGTCTCATAGATGAGCGAACAAAGAAAAAACAAAAACTTGCAAAGCAAATTAATTACAAAAAATGCCAACTATGTAATGAACACCAAAACAACTGCAAGCCATATGCTATTAAAGCAGTAGTCCACTCTAATCATTAATATTTTTGAATTTATTTTTTTACTTAATTTAAGAGTTCTCTTCTTGCACTTTCAGAGCTGTTTTTATTTTTTAAATCTGTTCACGAGATATAAGCATTTGAAATATAAAGTACTGTATTCTGAAGATTAAAATGGAGTTCTCCTTGGAGCCCAGTGCACTCTTACCATGGTAACCTCAGAAGCTAGAGATTAAGAAAATAATTATTCCTAACACTACTTTATTTAAAGAACAGGACATGCTCAGGGGGCAAAATACTAACATTCTGTGAGTAAAACTCATAGAGGCTTCCGGGGGAGATTATGGATTTAGCATCACTTTAAAGAAGAGCTCAGAGGACAGCTGATTTTTTTCATATGGTAAACATAGGCTCAGTTCAGAGACAGAAAGGAATAGCTTGCTATCAGGATTTTTGTTCTCCTGACTAAATGAATATGACTCTTTCTTTTACAAGTTCTTGCTAAATGTTGCTGTCATCTTTAACAGCATTGTTGGTATCTCCTCATTCTTATATAAGTCTACAGAAAACAAACAATGCATTACCTTTATATTCTTCGGAGTCTAAAACTACAAAACATTGTTAGTTTAAAAAACATAAGCTCCATACGGCTCTTTAATTTTATTCTATATCAGCGGTATTCAGGGCCGGCTAGGAGTTCCGCTGGGCTCGGTGCAGAGGGAATTTTGGTGGAGCCACTTCCAGAGCCAGCATCTCTTCCTGCTGCAGTAATCACATAACTATGTCACGTGATGCGCGGGGCCTCTTGTCTGCCCTCACATCATGTGACCTTGCATTGCCATGGTAATACGGCATCAAGTTTCGTTACATGTTAGCCGGATTTAACCACCACAATATTAAACTGTAATTACTGAAGTTGGGCTGGGAAAGAGCACAGGGCTGCATGCAGTTGCACCAATGGCACCGCCATCAATTCGGCCCTAGCACTACTGCAATCCTGGTAATTTGATGAATGATGCTTCAATATTTATAAGGCACATAGGGTGAGGCTAAGGAACAAAACTACAGTGTAGAAACATCTCATAATAGCACAAAATTACATGAAATGTATAATATTATTGTCAGCACTGCAGCACTCTTGAGGCAACATTCTGTAAATGGCCATTGTCATTTGCTTCACAGTGAACACCATAATAAGGAAATACTGAAAGTAATAGCTTCCTAATACTAAGATTTTAAAAAAGTTATATTTTATATGAACATGATCTTCAACATGATGAGCAAATTGTGTTTCTTTTTAATTTAAGAGCAGAAATCTATTTCATATGCAGCTCAAGTGCTAAGTGCATAGGGCATCTTTGATCCTATTTCTCATAGGTCATTTATTTTTATGTGTCAATTTTTTAAATAGATAGCTTTTAAAAGCGTGGTATCAATTTTGTGTGTGGTTTTAATCAAGACTACTCTTAGCACACAATCACGAATATATATGTAGCCATGCATAATAATGACTGCGTACATCTTCCCTGTTGGCAGTAAGTCCTGGTAAGTAGAGGCCTGCCAACAGTAGTTATGGAGATTTTCCCTCACACCCTGGTGTGGTGCCCTGTGTAAGGAAGGGAGTGGCTGTATGCTCTGAGTCCCTGGATAGTGACATCAGAGATGCGCCTGCCCCCTGAGGTATAAAGGGCACAACACTGTCAGTTAGTGTGGTTGGCAAAGTAGTTGCAAGTGTTAGCCAGCAGTTGTGTGAAGTGGTTGGAGGAATACTTTTGTGACCCTAGTGCTGTAACTAGCGGTAGCAGAGTGACCAATTAAGTCTGTCTAGCCACGCTGTGTCCAGGGACCTGGCGCAGTGGTGATCTCCCTAGGAGAAAGGGAATCCCACTTCAATACGGGAGGGCGTACCTGGCAAAGGGACAGCACGGAGAGATGTGCGGCTAGAGCCGGCAGCTGCATGGGGCAGTCTGCTACATCCCAGTCTACAATAAAGATGTCATGTTCAAATAAAACCCCACTGTGTGAGTGTGAGATTACTCTGCAGTGTCAGTCACCACCGAGAAGGAGTTCCTCACCAGGACCATCTCCCTGCGGAAGCATAGATCCTGATGAGGTGGAGGCGCTGCACGTGAAGTAAGTTGGACTCGTAACCACTACCTCAGATACCTGTCCTGATGATATCCTCTATAACACCAAGCGGGAGACTCAGGAGTCCTGTTACTAGCAGGTGCACCACCACACACGACCTTGTAATGGGGACCGGTTAGACCACACGGGCCAATGTGAGATTGGGTGGGTCAGACAAGGGGGGTCCAGCCGTTACATATATATATATATATATATATATCTATATATATATATATATATATATATATAGATATATATATATATATATATATATCATGGTAAACTGTAGTATAAACCAGGAGGGCTAAAGGCTTCTTTGAGGTCTTTATAAAAGAATCAGATTGCATGTGCTATTCATGAGTATTCACCATGCTGATTAACATTTCACAAATAATTTCAGGGAGATTTCTCTGAAAATGGTAAATATCAAAGAAAGCTTTACTTTCTGTGCAGTTTTGCATAAAATGTTTTGTATTGTTTGATCTTATGTCTAAACCCCTACACTCTCTCATACCTCTTTCATTTCATGCATGCCCCCCTTACTTAAGTATTATTGCCCTTATTTTTATTTTCTTTACACTTCTTCCACCACTTCTCCTATCCTTACTTTTCCTTCCTTGCATCATCCTGTATATATATGGGCCTAAGAGTCAAAAATGGTTATTTTACTTGAGTCCGAAGTGACTTATATAATGCAAATGACTTCTATTAGCATTTTTAAAGAAAGCTCTTGATCACCGTAAATATATGCAAATCAGGGTACAGAGGAAATAGCTATATTTATTACACTCGTTTAAATCTCTAGAAACCAAGTAAATATAAATTTACAAAGGTAATGGGAAAGTGATGTATGTAATATGAAATGAAATGAAGAAGAAAACTTTAATTCATCATGAAAAGATAAAATAAAGGTAGTCACTGTCTGGTTAAATACAAAAGTAATGATAGAAAAATCTATATACACATAAAGCTCCAATCAGCACTACAGATGGGCGAAAACGCATAAATCTGTTTCCAAGATTTTCGCTGATGTTACCCCCAAAATCCATTTCATAGAGTAAAATCCGCAAACGGATTTGCCGGTTTCAATCTGCACAATTCATCAAAAGCTGCCATTGAATATAACCTGTGGACGGACTTGTAGAATCCAATCCATAGATTCAGCAATCCGTGGATTGGATTCCAGGAATCTGTCAACGGGTTGCGGAATCCTCAGGGGGCTATGCACTAAGCAGTGAGCTTTTGCCCCAGGCTCAAATAAAATTGCACGTCCGTTTGAAAGTGAAGCCGGAGGCGCGATTCACTAAGGCCTTAAAGCCCATTTTCTATCGGACGTGCCAAAATCTGGCCTATCGTGCGTGCAATGGTTTTTACCTCTGCTAGCGCACTGAAACTTCACGTGCGATAGCTTATAGAAAAAAAAAAAAGGCGCCTGTAACATTTGCATGGAGATTCAGCAACTCCATGCATGGCTGTTACAGGCGATCCTGCATTAACAATATTCATTTTAATAATAGTGTAGATGAGCAGGGGGGCCCCGTTATGTGGTGCCGGTATCACCTGCACTTTTAAAGCTTCCGGTATCTCCTATGCAAGGAAATGTCCCGGTCACGTGACGCGGGACATTTCAATGCAGAGGGATACCGGCACCCCATAAAGGTGCCTGTATCTCGGGAAGCAGGGGGTCCTTGGACATAAAACCAACGTGGTTCAGCTCCGGAGACGCCCTGCACATCTACACTATGAAAGAAATGTATATTAATAAATAATTTAATAAACATCAATACACGCCCCCCCCCCCCCCCCCCCGCCCAAACCCATACAGTACAGTAATGGGCAAAATAACTATTATCCAGATATGGATAATAGATTATTTGCCCATTATTAAACACTGCATTAGCATACAAAAATAAAGTAAATAAATACCGTTATACTTACCACAACAGCAGGTCCCTCTGTCCTTCGTAGCAAGAAAGCATATACCGTATACAGTACATAATAAAGTCATTCTAATGGCCCCTAACCCCTTAATCACTTTAGCGGTTACTAACCACTATAGTCATTAAGGGGTTAACCCACCCTGACCCGATACAAACCCAGGAGGCCTAAGCACCCACTCCTGACTGACTATACCCACCCTGGACCCATTGAGTAGTATAGTGGTACATCATACCCATATAATAATAACATAGGCATAATAAGCCTCTATAGCACTCAATGGGCACCCTAATTACAATACATTAATACACAAGACACACAATAATAAAACATAAGTAAACTCCAAAAAAACACACTTCACTAAATAAAAACAGTAGCCAGCTAATCCAATCAATACAAGCAATAACAACATCAACAATGAATTAATTAAACTGAATAGTAACACTAACCAATCCAAACAATGAATTACTCCAACATTAATTAATTTAAACAGTACAATAGAAAAAAATTCTAAAATACCTGAACTAACCATAAAACACACTAGCTAACATAATGTAACATTAAGTACAAACGAACACCAATCGCAAACCTTTTATTACATTAAGCATGAACAAACAAACAATCACATCCACATAATAAACTGAAATGAAAAAAAGCAACAGCAATACCAAGCCAGAAATGCCCCAGGTAAATAAGAATTTTAACCCAGGGAGTGTTAGGACCTGCAAACAGTCATGCCTTGATGTTAGCTACAGTAGCAGGCTTAAGACGCTTTGGCCAAAGGGTTGAACTAGAGGGTGGAATTAGCTTTGTGCATCTTTGTTTGTTTTTTGTTGTATACATAGAACTAGAAATTCTAGTCATCTACAGTAGGTCGATTTTGTATACATATAAAATCTAGTCTTCAAATAAACATTTGAATATTGCGAAAATGTGTTGTAACACATCTGATTTTCAGAAGCACAACATGTGACATGTGCACCAAAGTTGAAAGGTGAAATGTAATTGCTTTTCTATGCACCATTTAAATGCTATTTCTGCCACTGTTATTATATGCTGTTGAGGCTAATTGGCGCAGAATACAGCATATTAAAAGTAATAGAATTGAGAGTGGCATATAAATCCCATCCCTAAATTAGACACATCTTGCAAAACTTAAAGCAATTTCAATAAGTGATAAGAAGATTTTGCTCAGTACCTATATCAAATTGATGCAAAAATACAAAGGTCAATTGAGCCATACTGTACTTATTAACAGTTCAACAAATAACTTACAAAAGATTACTTGCAGTTACTATTTCTCTGGCAAATCTGCAGTTACTGTGCTACCAAAATCTTAATAGAGATCACTACAATTTAGAGAGGCAATCATTGTTAGATGAGCATATTCAACAATTTGAATAATTTTATATTTAAAGTACTTTAAGCAAACATCTGTTCTTGTCAACAGCCGTCCCCCTCCCCGGCTCAGTAGGTAAGAGGGGACACGGCTACACTGCTATTTATAAGTATATCCCTTCATTGACAGGGATGAGTCTTGTGTATTTGGCTAGATAATTAACCCCAGGAGCACCGGTTTGCAATGGCTAATTTCTACAGAACCATGGCTGTGGGAGGTGCGTGAGAGACTTCTCTGGGCACTGTGGATGAAACCTTTTAACCGTTTATTATCCCAGTCACTGAAACTGACACACTAGGCAAAGTTGCTGCGGGTACAGTGCCATGCCAAGGGAAATACAGTGTTACAATAAAATGCGCAAAGGGGGGCGGGGAGGATGGGGAACAATGGTTGTGGTAACTCGACGTTAAAGAGATGGACTGCGTCATCCGTCTAGAGAAACGATGAGTACAGAAATTCCTCTTTAAGGCCATTAGGGCTGAGAGTGTGGAGGTCATAGATTATGCAACACTCTCTTTGTAAAAGGATCCTGTCCTAATCATCCTTTCTGCGGCACGTGGTAAAATGATCTATCCAACAGAATTTTTGGCCACTCAAGTTCCCCTGATGTGCATCATTGAGGTGGGTTTCAATGTCATTTTGCATTGAACCCCCACATTCTAATATGCGATGCCAAAACTTGTGGAGAGTTTCACACACATACTTCCTCCCGCACACACAGACTGCCAGATAGATTATGCCCATACTTTAGCAGTTAATAAAATACCCAATTTTGAATTATTTTGTATCATTCAAATTCGAGAAGGACTTAGTTGGAAGGATGTATGGACAAGCACTGCATGTCCCGCATTTGAAAGTATCCTTACATCTTTGAGGGAGCCAAGTGTCAGCAATTACACTGGGCATATGGCTGTAGACCAAAAGTGACTCCTTGTAATTAATACAGGGGTTTCTACTGTTTTTATATTTTTATATTTTAATCATAGTGGGCACATAGAGATATATACTGTATACATTATGACATTTATACTACTGTGAGTGTGTTAAACAAAAACATTATAACTGCAAATCATTGCACATAGCAAAGTGACTTGTTTCTTCTATAATATGACAGTATTCAGTGTTAACATTAGTGCTGGGGGTATCGGCCACACTATCGACTGGAAGGTTGCATAGAATAGTCAAAGCCTTCACCTCTCCCCCACTTTGCTTCTATCAAGCAGAAAACTCTCCAGTGCAAAATTCCAGTGGTCAAGATCCCGTTTCTCTTATTCTCAGCCTTTCCCTCATGTGTACAGAAACACTCAGCCCATCTTGCCGCCTCCTGTGAATTTCAAATTGCTATTGAATGACGTGAATAGGTTAAAAAATTACGGCAGTTGAAGAAAATTGTATTATTGCATTGTTGTAGTATTTCAAAAATGCAAAAATTGTTATTTTATTCATTGTTTAATTCTTGTTATCATTCATGTTTTGCAGGTTTTGCACCATATTTGTGCAGGACACACATACAGGGATACTGTCAGGTAATGTTATTTAATTCTTGCATCTAGTTTTTTTTTTTTACAATATCCCGAAATTCAATGAGACATATGCATTTCAAAAAGGTCCCATAGTAACACGCATGCACAGAAATTCAATGACACCCTTAGAAAAGCATACTATACCACACACAATTAGAGCAATACACTACTATATTTATTCTCGATTATTAATATACAACATATTCTCTTTACGGGTCAAAATGTCCAAGAGCTAGCCAGCCCGAAGAAGACGACGATTGAACAAGATTGTACATTTGGAAGAAGAGCAAAGAAATTTGTATCATTGCACTTTTGATAAAGTAATTTACTGTGGTCTAATAAATAGTTCATATTTTAAACACTTTTTAGTCATCTGAAGGTTTTAGGGGAATAAGTGATGGTTTACATTTAAATACCATTACATATCATATCGTACAAAATGAACGGGAATAAGGGACAGGTTACATTGCATTTAGATTTTGAAGACACACAAGTGCCTACTATAATTTCTGCGGAGTATTCCAACCAACGCTAAAACATCATTTTCTTGGCCGTGAAGCATTCGCGGGTCAGCCATGAGCAGCCTAACAATGATCGCGGGGCAGTAATCCACCCTCCAGACAAAATGTGCTAGTAAATGATGCTATATCTGAACCCTTCCATGCTTCCTTCCCTAGTGCCTTTTTTAATTTCTCAGTCCCCCCCAAAAAGCAAAAAGAGAAAGCTTTATGTTAAAAATAGGGGTACATTTTTAGAGAGGCGTTTAAAGTCTGGAAGCTGGGGGAGAGTCTGATCTGGGGTGGTAGGAAACTCCAGAAAATGGGTGAAGCAGGGGAGAGTAAGGTTATAAAGGTGAAGGAGAGGTGTTCAGTAGGTCATGGGCAGAATAGAAGGGGCGATAAAGGGAGTATTGGGAGATAAGGCTGAGATGTAAGGTGGGATAGAATTGTAGGGGACTTTGTAAATCAGAGCTAGGATTTTGAACTTTTCAGAAAACATAACAATGTAGATACAGATTGCCTGAGATAGTTACCTTTTTTGACTATGGGGCACACTTGGGGTCAGTATTATGGGCCTGGAGACACATTCATTCTTTATTTTCATACTGTTTAAGCTAAACATGTTAGGTTACAGTATATTGGTGTATATTTGAAAGCCTTTGTCACATCCCCTCTAACACTTCTTTGCTACAGTTATACTGTACAGACTAAGGTCCTTATAGGTTTTCATTGATCTTTGGTATAAAAAAGTACCTTCTGAAACGTATTTCATCCATGCAAGGCAGAGGTGATAGGACTTATTAATTCAATTTCAAAATTCCCAATAAAAGTAGAAAATAATATGCAATGATTTTCATATAATTAAGGCATAAGTTCAAACTGCAATATAGTAATTATAGGCATCCCTAGATTAACAAATACTTTTCAAGACACAGTACTGTATGTACTAAGTAATTTTCACACAACTCTGAAGTAAATTTCTTACATGAGTAAATAAGCATTTATTTATGTTTATGTCTACAAGCTTAGATGTGATGTTATAGAAAATACAGTAATGACATTCAGTGAACGACACATTGGTGCCGCTTTACAATGTTCACTGAACCGCATGCTTTTTAAACTCTCATCTACTGTAGGTGTGAGATCAGCTCAGTTACAGTAAGTATTGCGTCGGGGACCAGAAGAGAAGTGGAGATCCTGACAGGGGGCGCTACACTAGCAAACACGCGGTTCTATTCCATTCTGATGCCACAGAATGTCCAGCATCAAAAGTGTTAAGTGTAAAATGCATGAAAGTGTTTCTATCTCTCCATAACAGAAGTAGGGTAGACCTGAATGCTTTCTCTTCACCATCAGTAGAGAAAGATAAGAATTGAATAACAGGTATGCTAACTGTTTTATACATTAGAAGCATAGTACTAAGTACAGTAGGTGATTTGATAATCCGTCAGAGTCCACACAAAACTCAGCAGGATATTGAATTAAATCACAAACCAAATAGAGTATACAAAGTATATCCCTGATAAAAAAGGAAGCCCAGAAGTAATCACGCTACAAAATAATAAAAGTAAAATGGTGTGAAATCAGTAATGAATATAGGTAAAATGTTTTCACATATACAACAAAGACAGTTTTCTTTAACATTTAAAGAAATTATCTTTTAGATAGGACAATAAATTTGTAATTTATTAATCCCAGTATGAAAACAGAGAGTGGAGATACATTACAGTACAGTATGTCTAACAACATGATTCGAAAGTCTATTACAATTGATGCATTGAAAAGTACATGATGGTGTCCATGTGTCCATAGCTGCACAGTCACAGTATAAATGTTCTCTTGGAAGGAATATGGAATGAATGTACACTGTAAATATTTTTGCAATCAACTATCACCAGCACCACAATCACACCCTTCCTCCAACCCCTGGTTTTATGTTGGGGTAAAACGCAGTGAAGAGTATACCTACTGTATGCCTATGATTCCCCAGTGATGGTTTTTCTCTTTTAGTGGAGCAGAGGGACCCTCCAACTCAGTTGATCCACCGCTGGAACCTCCGCTGCGGAACGCTTCTAGGGGAAACTCATTTTAAGCTATTAGGGTATGTGGTTAGTTTTAGTGGCTGTAGAGATTAGTGTAGGGGTTAACTTTAGGGGTTTTAATGGTTAGGGTAATGGGTTAGGGTAAGGGTTTTTTGGGTGAGGGTTAAAGCTTAAGCACCTACCTTAGCGGCAAAGCAGTGGGTGGCGAGGTTAGTCGCGTTGAAGTGCCGGTGGTCATTTGATCATGGTGAAATGAACATAACCAAATGTCCTAGACCAGTGAGGCAGGCACAGTTACAGGCAGGTGGCAGGCAAATGAAAGGTCAGACAGGCACGAGTCATACACACCCTACATAAAGAGAGAAGGGCCCAAACAATGAGGTGCAAGTCCAGCTGTGAATAACAGCGCCAGGCAAGCAGGCAACAGTACAACAGTAGGCAACGACACAACCTGTTGCAGCAGCAAAGGGACAAGGCAGTGCAGGGCTTAAACAGAACCAAACCAGGATGTCATTCTGCAGTGCAGCCAGTAGCAAAACCTTGGAAACCGGAGAGGGTCAAAAACCTTACAATAGGGGAAAAGAGATAGCCAGGTTAACCTGATGAAGACCGGAATAGACATGCAGTCGGGACATGACTCTAGGAATTCTGGGATATTTGAAACAATGCAGAGTATAAGGGAATCCTTTTGGATATTCACATTAAAATCGTTAGTTCCTGATGGCCTAAATGCTGAGCTTGATATAGGAGTATTCCTATAATGTGATGATGTCTATTTCCATAGCACTTTTAATTTATTTTTAATTCATTTTTAATTTTTTTTTTAATTTTTTAATATTTTGATATATATTTTTAATATATATATATATTTTTATGTATATATTTT
Source organism: Ascaphus truei (assembly GCF_040206685.1). Lineage (NCBI taxonomy): Eukaryota > Metazoa > Chordata > Amphibia > Anura > Ascaphidae > Ascaphus > Ascaphus truei. The sequence continues at coordinate 83,132,919 of NC_134488.1, forward strand.
TAATATAGTAATATGTTAGATTGAATTGATGCTAATTGTGTTTTCTTTCTTGTTCCTTTTTCCGTTTATTGCTATTAGGTATCAACAATCGTCGTTTTTTAGATACTGTTTATTGTGGCTATGTTGTTTTGGGGGCAACATACCCACTCATATATATATTTTTATCATTAATTGATATATAGATTAACATTGTTTAGTTCATTTGTATAATACTGATTTAATTATTTATTTTTGTTATTGTGTATTTATATTTTTTACTCTGTAATTTATATTTTTAAATTAGTATTGTATTTTGTATTTTGTTCGTACTTTACACAGGAAGTATGTGTATACATGTTATTGACAAATCACAACTGTGTAAGAATCATTAAGATTGCACCAATCGTAGCTAGGTATAGGGTATATATGTCTAGCTATTAGCATATGTTAGCCGCTCCTGATGAAGACGTCATTACGTCGAAACGCGTAGAGTCTGGCTCGTTAGCCATCTTACAGGAGGAAGAGAAGCAGAGGGAGTCTTGGTGGTGTCTTACGTTCCGGCGAGCTGTGACGACACGATCCGGAAGTGACGTCACGGTGTCCAGACACACGTGAGAGCTGTGAACAGTGTGTACCGGGCGGTGAGGGTTTGCGACACACTAAAGACCCAGCTGTACTTTACTTTTAAGATCTATGTAAGCCTCCATTCGTGACCTTTATTTATAAACTTTGTTATTCTATCTGCACCATGGCTGTTTTCTCTTTTTCATGAGATTGCTGACCGTTTATACCGTACCTGACTGGGATGATTCACGGTTCCAGACAGATTCAATGCTTTTAAATCTACTTCGTTTGTGAGTAGTTATTTGGCAACACCTTATATTTTTATTGACACTTTGTTACTGTATTACACTATCCATATTTTTTCTTTTTTGGGTATCCGCGACGCTCCCCTGGAATTCGATCAACAGAGTATAAAGTACATAATTTAAATTATTAACCACTATGGGGCCTATTCTAGTAGCTTCGATAAGTGACTTATCGAGAATTTTGGGCACTTCTCGAACGAGTTTGCATGTGTAGCTATTCAGGAAGCTCCGACAACATGCTAAACTCGCTCGAGGTGCTTCTTCATGATCAGTTGCACTCCGGCTAAGACAAACCGTGCGGGACGTTAAAAAATGCCCAAACTCGCAATTTTTGGCAAATGGGGCTATTCTAGTAGGTCTGAGTTTCCCATCACAGCTACAACTAGCAAGTAACTCGCAGGTTCTCATCTCGCCACCTCAAGGGTGGCGACACGGGATCCGCAATGTGACTGAAGAATTTTTTTTTTTTTACTACATTTGATTGAAGCCTGGTGTCTCTGGAGCTGATATGTATTAATACCAGCTCGGGAGACCCCATGCTTCCATCCTATGTAATAAAAATACATGTAAAGGCAGCTTTGTTACCTTAGTGGCTCACCGCTAAGGCAATGAAGGAGTTAAATATCAGTGCCCAGTTTATTGGTGGTACAGGGGTTGGTGAAAGTGGTTGTTGGCCCGTGGTGGGTGTTTATGCCTACTGGGAGGGTTGCGGGAGGAGTTAACCCCTTCATTACCTTACCAGTTACTACCTCTAAAGTAATGAAGGGGTTATCTTCTCCCGCTACCAACCCGGTAGGCCTAAACACCCACCACGGGCAACTCCAACCTTTACCCACCACCTCAAACCCCCAATAAACATTAAAATACAATACAAGAACCAATAATAGCTAATACACCAATTAATTGCAAATGTGCTTACCTATGCTCTCAATGGTAGCAAAGATAACCCAAATGGCAATGAATGGGCACCCTAATACCCATCCCCTCTACCCACACCAACTCCCCCACCACAACCCATACAGTACAGTAATGGGGAAAATCTCTATTATCCAGATCTTGATAATAGTGCTTTTGACCATTATAAGTAAAACATTACCCTGTCAGCATAAAGTTAATTAAAGTTGTACTTACCCCGGCCAGGATGAAGGCTGCCCTCATCCCATCTTTGTCCTCCGCGTCTTTCATGGGCAGCAACATTAAAATAAAAAACTATTTGCTGTATGCCTGTATCTATCTACTGTAACTATCTACTGTATGCCAACAATTATTCGATTACCACATGTATTACTACTGTTAAGCGCTATGTACATTAATGGCGCTATATAAATAAAGACATACAATACAATACAATATAACAAAGTTTAAATCTCTGGTCACATGACACAGGATATTTAAACACTGCAGAGAGATACCGGTACCCAAGACTGGGGCCTGTAACTCGAGAAGCAAGGGGTCCCAGAGGCTGAAATGAATGTGGTTCAGCTCCGGAGACCCCCTACTTCAATACTTTGCTATTAAAATAAAATAAAAACAGCTGTAAGAGTTGTGCAGGTAGATGCAGCTCTCTGTGTGCAGCTCTTACAGACTGCATGCAGATCGCAGGGGCAGATCTTAGAAAAAGACTGAGATAAAGGCTCTGCTATGCTGAGTGGTTTGGCATTTTCCTACCTTGCTATAACTCTTTCTGAATACCGTGATAACACAAATGTCAGACCATGAGGTAGGGTGATGTCAAACCTTTTCGATTTGGCAGTGATAACATTGAAGCTATTAGAAAGGCCCCTACAGTATGTAACTTATTAATATTATTTAGACACATATATGGTGTGTAAAATGTATAATAAAACTTCCCAGATTTAGATAGATTTAAAATGCAAAATTCAGGATTCAAGTCTCAATTATGGTTATAGAATAATGATTATGCTACAACCTTAAACCTTCATAGCATATTTCGCCATTTTCATGGATACATTAAATAATTTACAGTTAGATATCCCAAAACACTAAAAAGGGGCAGCCTCTGCTAGATGCTGCTTTCAGGAAAAAGTTTTGAGTTTCATAAGCGTTCTATACAATACCTTGGTGTAATTTTAATCTTAAAGTCTAAGGGAATGTATTCTGTGTTTTAACTATTATAGCACCAATCCTTCTCCTAATTTTGATTTATGTTTTGATGTGTACTCGCTAACATGTATTTTAATGAACTACTAAATGGTCCTATGAGAGTAGAAAAAATTAATGTGCATTATTTAGTGTAATGCTCGACTGACTCCAATAAAGTAATAGGCAACATTATTTATGATAAACACAGCACTACAGTACAAATAAATCTATATATTGAAACGTATACACACAAATGAAAGTTTTCTTTAATAGCCTCTCCGCTTAATGAGCTCAAATATAAATCAATGTTTTAGTAATATACCATAAAACAATTCACACTGGCAAAATTAAGCATTGATTTCAAAGAATCTACAAAGTCTGTCATCTAAGAACAATTTTATCATATTATGGGGCTTGAACATGTTTGGTGTTCAATAATGAAAGACATTTTGTTAACTCAGATGTCATGTGGTGCCCCAAAAAAGGATGAGCTGATTTACAGATGGACTGTAACAAAGATTATTGAACCAGCACATATATTGCATTTCAAAATAGAATAGCTCAGATTTTTCATAAGATTCAATGGCAGCAAGAACACAGAATATCACAGAATATCCCACTATAACATGCTAACAGGTGCAATAACTCCTACTACCTCTATACTAACCATAAAAGAAACATGCTACATACTGTACTTTAATTTGGATAAGCTAAAGGGTCCGTATTACACTATGATACAGAACTGGACTCTGTAGGCCTATGTAATGATATCTTGAGGAAAGGGACTCAGCTAGTATTATGAAATTAGGCTTTATAAACAGACGTAAAATTCAATTAAATACAATCATTTCAAAATTGGTTACACAAAAATATGCACGGTCACAAAGGAAAATCTGCAAAACAAGATGTGGGTATTAAACATTTATGAGTCTAAAAAATCATAGGTAACCTAACAATATCGCTTCCAACGTGTTTGCAATTAAAGCACTGGACTTTAAGTGACAAAAACTGTTTCAAGAACACGTCTTTGTCACATTGGGGAATTCAATTTATTTACATTTTCTTGAGATACTAATTATCCTATTTTATTATCCTAATAATAAGGAGACCTCCCTGCATCCCCGCTCTCCCCGCTCCCCCCACTCTAAATGGCAGATGGTCTTAATGCATTTAAGAAGTGCTGCAATAGTACAATCCAGATAAAAGACAAAGGGGCCTTCTATAAACCTCTATAATCCACTTAGAGGCCTTTTCGGCCAAAATGCCTACTGCTATTCTGTAAGCCTTGATAAGAGGGTGATAAAAGCATAAATCGACAATTTTTTCACCCGTCAAAAATTGCCGGGTAACCGGCGATAAGCCACTTATCGGCAGGTTCTGAAACTTGTGCAATTCTAGTAGATTCGATAAGCTTATCGAGGCTAATCGCGGCTCTAGAATGGCGAGTTTCCTCCAAAATCCTCCTGCCAGGAAAAGTTGATGTGAGGCTGATGAGGCTGCTAAGAGGCGGCGACAGAGGACTTAGAAAAGAAAATGCATTTTTCCTGCATCAGATTAATGCCAGGAGTCTCCGGAGCTGTTACTCATTAATATCAGCACCAGAGACCACCAGCATGAATCCCATGCAAATACAATGCATTTACATGCAACTTCATTACTTTAGCGGCTAACCGCTAAGGTAATGAAGGGGTTAACAACCACTGTCATGTTTATTGTGGGTAGGTGGTTTTTGGCCCTTGGTGGGTTTTTAAGCCATGTGGGGGGTTTATGGGTGGAGTTAACCCCTTCATTACCTTAGCAGTTAATAGCACTAAGGTAATGAAGGTGTTAACTCCTCCCGCTACCCACCTGGTAGGTATAAACACCCACAAGGGCCAAATACCAACTTCACCCATCCTCACTACCAACAATAAATATTTTAAAACACAACAACCCTACTACCCACCTCCTCTACCCTCAACAACCTCCCCCCCCCCCAAACACATAAGTACAGTAATGGGGCAAAATTAGTATTATCCACATATGGATAATAGTGCATTTGCCCATTATAAAATCAAACAATAGCCAGCCAGCATTAATAAAGTAAATAAAACCTTCAACTTACCCCTGCCATAATAAAGGGCATCCTCGTCATCATACAGCAAGTCCATGTCCTCCGATGCCAGCAAGAATACAAGAAAAAATACAATCTAATTGCCCCTAACCCCTTAATCACTTTACCGGTTAATAACCACTATAGTAATTAAGGGGTTAATCCACTCTCCTCCGCTATCCACCTGGGAGGCCTAAACACCCACCATGGGACCAGTATACCCAGCCTGTACCCATTGATTGGCAGTGTGGTATGTCATACCAATATAATATGGGCATGATAAGCCACTATAGCAGTCAATGGTCAACCTAATAAAAATAATTAATGCCAAAAATACACAATAATCAAAGAAATACGCAAGCACCTAAACACCGCAACAATAAAAGAACTAAAAAGCCTCAAATACACATCAATTACATTAATCTATCACTAAAACAGCAAAATAATTCTAATTATATTATTCTAAAACATAAGAATACAAATAAATAAACACCTATCCAACCAATCAATTAAAGAAATAAAACCAGTAGCCAACAAATCCATTAATTAATTAAAACCAGTAGCCATCAAAATAAATAATGAATTTAAAACGCTAACCAATCCTAAAATGTACTAAAAACAAGCCATCTAAATTCAAAACAATTGAATCCAAACAATAACAAAAAGCGAAAAAATAAGAGTCAATAGAAAACCAGCATTTGCCAAAAAATGCATTGGCTGTCACTGTATTTATCTTTATCCTGGGCACAGATTTATTCAATATCAGTCAATGGGCAATCACAAACATAAAAATAAATAAATACAATGAAAAAAACCTGAAAAAAGACATTTACAAGTGAAAAAGTGATCAAATAGGCTCAAATAGGTGATCACTCCTAATACAGTGAAGTGTTACTGTATAATAACTGTGAATTTCTCTGCAGTGTGTATTTAAATGATAAAATATCTATATACTTAAAAAAAGTAGTAATAAGTGACAACAGTGAAATACACAAATTAAAGTTGTAACTCCCTGCTCAGACCCTCTGGTGGTGCTCAGACCCTCTGGTGGTGCTCAGACCCTATGGTGGGGTTCGTCTTCACTAGTCCCAGGACATTGAGATTATTTCACAAAGTCCAAGGGTAGCATGTAGGGAGAGAAAACAACACATTGACAATCTAAGTGTGGGAGTAGTGTATTAATAGACCATTCTCAGCTACAATCTTGGCTCTATAGATTTCCTACTCACAAGATGAATGATAGTCAAAAGCAGCAATAGCTAAAGTTGTGGCAGCAATTCCGGGGTAGGTATAATGTGGTATGATGTCCTCCACAGCACTCAGAGGCTCCAATATAAGGAGAAAAAGAGAACTACATAGCACAGATCAACTAAGTTTAAAGAATTTATAGTAAAATATACTCTGCGCACTTACAATAAAAATGATTAAAACAGGCACATAGCACTATCCTGTGCTTAGAGGGAAGCCGCACAGCATAATCTCACCACCCTGCCTCCATTCAACAGATGGATGATCAGCCTTCGCTTTCTGCGGTTCCTGCTTGGTCGCGTCCCCTGTCGTCTGATGTCAGTTCAAGTCCGGCTTCTGTGGTGCTCCTGCTGTTTGCGGCACTTCTCCTCAGTGCCCACTCAACGCGTTTTGTCACTCCTGACGAAGCCCTTGCTATTCCGTGACGAAACGCGATTGGTTGAAGTACCATGTGACATCTTCCATTTTTTTTAAATGGGATGTAACATCCTTTTAAAATAAATGGCTGGAATCACATTGTACTGGAACCACTCGGATTGTGAGTGTGCCACGTGGTATTGTAAAGAATCCATTCCTGGGTTTGGCTGGAGCTCACTCTTGCAGGGTTGATGAACTCTCAGACAGACCTCCCCTTGGATCTGTAGGCACTATCACCTGTGCGTGCAATCACTGCAGCTCTGTCTCTCTGCTCTGTCATTGGAGGAATTCCCACACACCCCTATCTTTGGATTGGCTACCTGCCCTTCTTATGCTGGGCTCTCCCTTTCCCTCATTGCTGACCATAAACCAAGTTGACATGGATGTAACTGTGTTTGCCACAAGCTGCCTTGCCTTAGCCAGTCTGTTTCTGTGGCGTTGCATTCCCTCCTTGCAGAGGCATGCTTCCTGGTTCCTGTGCTGAAGTGCTGGATCCCCAGTGCTAGCCTTGCCTTGTTCCTGAGACCTGCTACATTCCCTCCTTGCAGAGGTCTGCTCCCTGGTTCCTGAGACCTGCTGCATTCCCTCCTGGCAGAGGTCTGCTTCCTGGTTCCTGTGCTGAAGCGCTGGTCTCCCAGTGCTACCCTGCGGTTTTCCTAGGCCAGCCTGCATTCTCCCCTTGTAGAGACCTTTATCATAGGGCCATGCCAGCACTTCTGCTGCTACGCTGAAGCGCTTCGCACCAGCCTACCTGTTGCCGAACCCCAGTCTGAATATCGATTACTCTTACGTCTCCAACTCTGACCCCGGCTTGTCCATGGATTTCCCTGCCTTCTCCAACCCCAAACCGGCTACGATTTACTACGGACTGCGCAATCCAGAATCGGCTTTGTGGTCTAAGGTCAGTGTAATCACATCCCCACCTCAGCCCCGCGGTCCGGTCCTGGTTTGTGGCGAGCATGTCCGTTACAGGTATATGTTTGTAGGGCTTGTTTTTATTTATTTTTTTGTCTTGTTTAGGTTATTGGTTTATTTAATAGTTGTGTTATTTAGGTGATTGGTTTATTTCATTTTGCATTGTTTAGGTGCTGTTTTTTTAGGTTGCCCATTGACTGCCATAGTGTCTAATCATGCCCCTATTATAGGGGCATGATGTAGCACTTTGCCAATCAATGGGTAGAGGGTGGGGCTAGTTGCCCCTGGGAGGGTGCTTAGTGGGGAGGGAGGTTAATCACTTAATTACTATAGCAGATACTAACCGCTAAAGTGTTAATGGGTAAGGGGCCATTCGTTTGTTTTTTTTATTGTACTATTGCTGCTCACAAAGGACATAGACGGGGAGGACGGTAATGAGGACAGCCTTCATCCTGGCAGAGGTAAGTGCAAGTTTTATTTACTTTATGCTGCTGGATAATGTTTTATTTTAAATTGGCAAATGAGCTATTATCCAGATCTGGATAATAGTAATTTTGCCCATTGCTGTACTGTACTGTTGTGGTTGTTGGGGGTAGAGTGGGTGCCCATTTATTCCCATTGGGGTTATCTTTTTTCCCATTGAGGGGATTAGGTAATCACACTGGCAATGAATGGGTGTATTGGCTAGCCAAATACCACCTTCACCCACCATCGCCACCCACAATAAACCAGGCACTGGTAGTTAACCCCTTCATTGCCTTAGCGGTTAGCCACTACGGCAATGAAGCTGCCTGTAAATATATTTTTATTGCATATGATTGAAGCCGGGGGTCTCCGCAGCTGGTATTAATATGTATCAGCTCCGGAGACTCCCGGCTTAAATCCGATGTAGGACAAATGCATTTTTTTCTAAGTCCTGCTCTCAGATCCCATGACGCCACCCTTGGGATGATGAGATGAGATCTTTGATAAACTCGCTATCTCAGAGCACTGATGAGATTATCGGCTACTAGAATATTGTGATTTTATAGAAATGGTGTTATTTTGATATTTAAAGCTCCCGCACTTTGCGTTTGGCCAAGACCGAGAATTTTTAGGAAAATGCACTCCCCGTATGAGTTTGACAGGTTATCGAAGCTTTCTGAATAGCAAATATGCCAAATTATGTTGGAACTGCTCAATAACCTTGATGAGTTGGTTATCGAATATAAAGAACAGGACCTATGAGTGACCACAATTCATTTTGAAGAATTTCCTCTCAAACTTTCCATCTCATTTATGGCTCAATTAGAAGTGACCTACTTGTGCTTTGCAAGTTTCTGAGATCAATTAAACATTCCCTAGACAGAACACTGGACAAGGAAATTATTTTAAAAGATCTTTTTCTCTCTGTCTCAAACACTTCACTTGAGGATGTATGAATACTTTGCAACATAAAACAAATATGCTTGAAAACTAATACAACAAATTGCCAACTTGAATTAGCCTCTTCAGTGCGGTGTGTGTGTGTGTGTGTGTGTGTGTGTGTGTGTGTGTGTGTGTGTGTGTGTGTGTGTGTGTGTGTGTGTGTGTGTGTGTGTGTGTGTGTGTGTGTATATATATATATATATAAAATCCAATGCACAGCCGGCACACCATTTGCAAGTAAATACGTTTTGGTGCTTATCCCATAAAGCAATAACAGACCATACGATACCGGTTGCAACACGACATCAAGGGAAAGCACGCAGGTAAGTAAATCATACATTTTCTATATTTGATAGAAGACACAAAAACTGACGTTTCGGTCCCCCAGTGGGACCTTTCTCAAGGTGTGAAAGGTCCCACTGGGGGACCAAAACGTTATTTTTTGTGTCTTTTATCAAATATAGAAAATTTATGATTTACTTACCTGCGTGCTGTTCCTTGAAGTCGTGTTGCAACCGGTATCGTATGGTCTATATATACATATATATATATACAGTTGTGTGAAAGTGAAAGTACTCCCTCTTTTTATTCTATGGTTTTACATATCAGGACATAATAACAATCATCCGTTCCTTAGCAGGTCTTAAAATTAGGTCAATACAACCTCAGGTGAACAACAACACATGACATATTACACCGTGTCATGATTTATTTAACAAAAATAACCTTAGACCCTATGTTTTTCATTGAATTTAGTTAATCATGATTTTACACTTCTAATCAGAATAACTTTAGTCCCTCATAGTAATACTTCAAATAAAAAGGTAAAACTATATGCCTAACCAATGCCAATCCCAGATTTGTGCTTTGTATAACTAATAAAAAGCATACTAAAACAGACACTCCTTTGTAATATTTCCTATAGTGCAAATGCACAAATGAATGTAAGGTTTTCTTTTATATGCTCACCGCAAGTAAAAACAACAAACTAAATTTACAATAAATCGAGGTTCATTAAACATTCTCAGCATTAGGTCAAGGGAAAATGAGGACTACAAAACAAGTAGCCCAAATTAGAGGTTATATGAGATTACATTAGAGTCAGTGTCTCCACTTCCGGGAAAGAGAAGATGAAGAAATAATGTGGTGCAGGAAGCACACAGGAGCCTTTTCTGTTTGTTAATTCTGCGAGAAACGGGGACGAACAGAACCTTGTGGCGTTCCAGTACCACAGGGAAATCTACTACAGAACCTGCACAGACCTCCCCCCACACACAGAGCTCCTGGTCTGGAGATGAATATGGGAAAGAGCTTGGTATCAAGGGGGTACGCTGTGGAAAAGTAACGCGCCAACACAAGTTGCAATCCGGAACGCAGCTGAGTGGAGGGAGAGACTCTAATACACCCAACCGGAGAAGTTATGCTGTGAGAGAGCCCTTCTCATCCGGAGCAAACACAGGAGGCACAAGCTGCGGACGGCATCCTTATGAAGTTTTGATACGCATGTATTCATGTGAGTACATGTGAGTAACCATCCACTTGTTTTTAGTGTAGGCTAACCAGCCGTTTTTAGGCTTGTTGAAGCCGTTTTTTTAATAAATTTGTGACCCCCTTCTTTGCTATTGTTCAATTCCTTGTCTGGGGGCTCGTGGAGTTCGGGTGATTCTGGGAATCACGAAATCCCAAGAGACAAAGGAAGCACCCAGGGGATTCGTGGTGTAGAAGAACGGAAAGGGAATAAAGCACAGATTGTCTCCACTGTACCCTGAAAGAAACACTCCTGTAAGTGTATTCAGTCCACAGTGGGGAAGTTGGTATTAAGGGGTTAACATCTAACATCAGTAGTACTGCTGATCAATTTCAGGTGTATTGAAGAGCAGCAGCAGTGAAGAAAAACTACAGCCATCCACTTCAAGTTTTGGACTTTGAGACACTCTTTAAAGATCAGACTGTTTCATAAGGACACAGTGACTCTTTAAGCGCCAGGTATCCTCCTTTCATTTTCATAGTCCTATATGCAAATTGAGATATTTGCTTTGTGGGAAACCTATGGCAGCTTTGACCTCTTGTTAATCACATTTGGTATTTGTTTTTCACGTGTATGTCACACATATCTATGTTTAGCGCTTGAGTTAGGGTTTCACACTTTTTTAGCCCAAATTAGAGGTTACATTAATTCTGACTCTCTACAGACTTTTTATTTTGGGTGGAAACTCTTCACTCACCACTGTCTTCAATACATGACAAACCCAAAAAGGTTATGAATAGTGTGACAAGCAACAACATTTTTCTTTTGATCCCTACAGATGAAATGAGGCACAATGTTCCTGGAGCTGTACTGTATCTAAAGTAAACCCACATCAACCTTTTCCCTTTTAAGCTTTGAAGCAGCATACAGTAGGTAAGCATGAAGTGTGCTACATACATTATGTAAATTCAATAGATATTATGGCTGTGCCATTAATGCATAAGGATACAAATACTAAATTGCCGTTACTCACAGGTCTTGCAATTAAAATTTCTGGTCTATGATTTTGCTAATTACATTACAACAGGGATTCTGAGCTATCCAAGTTTTAATCAGTTTACATATTCATGAATTAATAATTTACAAGTATAAGTTTAACTCTTCCTCACTCGAAAATTAGTTTTAGGGAGGAGATGTAAACTGAAGTCACATGAAAAAGAAAACATAACCCAAGTACTGCAATACAGTCATAATGGATATTTCAAAAATAAAAATAACAGAAATGCATTTATGTTTCATCCAGTGTGTCCAACACATTTAATAATGAGCTGTGTCTCTACTTGTTGCTAGTAACCTAGATGTTTATACCATTTTGTAATATAAAAAAAAACTTCTAAATACTTGTATAAATAATACTATACTTCTTCTAAATATTTGTTACAAAAACCAAATACAGTACATACAAATTGTTCATGGTAAAAAAAATAATTAAAAAATTTGCTAAATTATAATGTATTTATTATTACAAAATTACAAATATTGTGACTAAAAACAGGTGTAGTAATAAAATACTCCAGTTAAATGTATTAAGTGGGTGGAAAGTAGCCCAATGAACTCCTAATTGACAATATTACATTTGATCTGCTCATGGAGTATAATGTATTTTAAATGAAAAAAAGATAAAGCTATTGCTACTTTTCTCCCTCGTGGTTATACAGCACCATACATCAATAACCACAAACTCTGCACTGCGGGCAAAAGCAGTTACATACTGGTAGCTTTGTAAGTAGTGCAGTGTTGCCTTTCCAGTCTCCAGACAAGAAATCTGGGCTGAGATTTGAGGGGGGTGGGATACATTCTGTCATTATTGGAATCCAATTTTCCTCCTGACATGAACGCAATGGGAGGATATTAGGATTGCAATGAGCAGGAGAGAAATGGGTATGGTGCTGTTAATAGAGACAACTTAATTAAATACACACTCCACACACAAAAACAATTGTTTCTTCCAAACCATTGCCCTCGTACTGAAAGAAGTTAGTGTCTGAGGTCTCAACAAGCATCTTTTTCTTTTTTTTCATTAACTGTGTAAGTACTTATGACTAAAAGGCTAGAGTTCACTAGAGTAATGAACAGAACTAATTTCATTTGGAATATAGAACACATCAATTTTTCCAACATCAACGTGAGCAAACTTCTGAGCTTTGTTATTAGGTCACGCAATATCAAAAATATATTAAACGTTATCTGTTGTCTTATTTTTTTAAATTACTCAAGTGACAGTTGTAATTTCTTAATGAAACTACTAACAAGGTTGCATCAGGTTCATTAGCTTGTTTATTACTCATCTCAGCCGGAGTTGGCATAGGCCAATTCCATTGTACATTGAAATTTGATCTTACTATTAATTCAAAAGCTGTTGTTTCATTATACAGTATGAGCATACGCACCAACTTCAATGAGACATCTGTCTTACTAAATACTATGGTAACTGTTATTAAAACATTTTTTTATATTAATTATGCCCTTTATTTGTTGTTCTTTCCATTGTTTAATTTTCAGTAAAATAATGTATTTATGCAACCTGCTTGCTCTCCACTAGCAAATTTCGATATGCACTGAAATAGAAGGAAACCTCTCTATTAAATAAGTATTTAAGGAGTATTCCAAATCTATTGATATAGTTTAGACATACACTTGGTTTGCCTGATAAAACAGTATTATTCAGTCATAAATAAGGGTGGGCATTTTTATTTGTATATTGGTTTTACCAGGTTTTAGTGTTGCTAAAATTATGCCAGAAGAGCATAAAAAGCATGAAAAAGGCTTAGAATGAAGTATAAAATCATAACAAAAATTATATAACAAAAATATTGGAAGCTAGTAGTTTTAAAATAAGTCAAACGCGGAGCACAAAGCACAAAATACAGTACTTGTTGAACCCTAAATCAATGTTTCCTTTTTAGTATCATCAATACTCTTAATACTAAGTAGGTTTTGAGTGCTGTAATTAAGGTCTTGGAATCTCCTCCCTTCTGAGGTGTTTTCTTTTTGTTCTTGTATTAAAAATGTAATTTCCAAAATATAAGGTGAGAAATGTACACTTTGCCAAGTGTTTTGGAGTTTGGTTCTAAACAACTTTGAAGGGGGGAAGGGAGGGTTTGGGTTTTTACAAATCTTAACGCTTTGGTTTTGTATTGGTTTGGTCTGTTAGGTTCTGTTGGTTTCTGATTTCATACACCCAGTTTTTCCCATCTCTAGTAAGCAATCCCCATATAATATACATTAGTAGCTTACACAGCTGTAGCAATACTTATTTTTGTTTCTGCCAAGGGGAGCAGCCTGATTCCTTCAGGAATACTCGCTGAGTGCGGTCCCATTCAAAAGTAATGAACCATCTGAAGCGATGTCAGATGAAGCCGTGGCTGTCACGTTCACTGAAGCTGCTACTTTTTGCTCTTTAAGCTGTGGCTTCAGCAAAAGTCAGCTGCGGTACATCTGCACCCTGTATATGGAAACAGCTCACAGTTACTTATTACTTATTCTGACAAATTGAAAGCAGTAGTGCAGAAAAAGCTGGGGTGAGAACTTTGTATGATGTCTGAGAAATGTTTTGGCAATCTGTGGGAAACATATCTATACATATGTATATATATATGTAGCACTTCCCTTCCCCCTCCCCTAGTGGGAGATGCACAGGTGTGTGTGTGTGTGTGTGTGTGTGTGTGTGTGTGTGTGTGTGTGTGTGTGTGTGTGTGTGTGTGTGTGTGTGTGTGTGTGTGTGTGTGTGTGTGTGTGTGTGTGTGTGTGTGTGTGTGTGTGTGTGTACGAGTTAGGATCAGGAGAGCTGAGTTGAATCTGCAGTGGTATGGAGATCAGGACAGGCTTAGGTTCTTTCTCTGTAGCTCTTTCTTTTGGTGTTAGCGCCTCCAGCCGTAGTGGGTTCCATGGTGTCTAGAAATCAGCCCTCACTATTGCATACGTCTCCCTCCTGCCCAAGGACTGATACTTAGACAGGAGTGATATAACAAGGGTCTTTATTGCATGGCATGCACCCACTGCAGATCTTCCTTACAGTGATGCAGAGTCTCAAAGGTCCCAACCTTTGGATGGTGATTGCCCCTGATCTTATAGGGCATCTGTGGCTGAATCAGATGTTCCTCCAGCCCAAAGGCTGAGGGTGAGCATGCTCATCCCACCATGGGAGAGTCTCACAGCTCTACTCCTCTCTCTTCCACCTCCAGAGTAGGACTGAACTAAATTTTCCACTCCCTCCTAGGAGGAACCAGAAGGGGCAGGCTCATGGTCTATACCTATATCAGATAGGCTTACATAGGCCATGAGTCACCACCACACTTCCGTCACTCATAAGAGGGTCATGAGGGGGGTCAAAAAAAAAACATAGTTTAACCTGTCATAGCCTAGACTGCTGGGAGTTACTTTACAGGGAGGAGAGATAGGCCAGAAGATACAGGCCATGTTACATATGCATTTTGCTTTACATTGAATGATGGAGATTTCACTTTTTTAAACAATAGCATTTTAGTGTGTTGTTACAGGGACTTATCACTATTGAGGGGAACTGCCTCTAACTCCAGCAGTGTGCTGGTTAATTGGACACATGCAATCAACCAGGCTCCACCTGGTTGATTAGGACTTTCAGAAAAAGCCTGATCTGAGAAACAGAAAGGAGATTCCTTAGCTCACAATGGAGCTGAAATAAGGAAAAGGAGGGCTGTGTTCTGGGAGCAAGACAAAAAGGGACCAGACCTCTATGCCTGGACCCTCAAGTAGTCACCTACCCGGACACCATGACCTGGAAGGTCACCTGTGTTGAGGTACCGCTGAGACTTTGGCATGATAAGTGGGTGACGGGCTTTTCCCCTCCAGCCTTGCAGAGAGGGAATGGGGAAGTAAGTTAGCCCTTAAACAGGGATAGATGTTTATTGTTTTATGTATAGTTTTGTTTGCTGTATGGTAAGGGAACAGGCCATTAAGCCTTATTTTAATTTCACATTAAAACTCGTCTCCATTGCATACCTCTGCACACATCTCTTGCATATGGTGTCAGAAGTGGGATGAGAGGTGGCCTTAAAGTTCAAAGGGGCCCCAGAGATTGCCTGTGAAAATGTTTGTGCGTTTGCCTGCATAAGTTCCTGTTTTGTCTGAGCAACAAAACATGTGCAGAAATGACCAGAATTATAGGGCTACACATGAAGGCAGGAAAACTACACTGCACTGGGGAAAGCCTCAATGCCAGTTTGACTGGGAGGACTGTGACATACAGTGACTGACACAAGGGACTGACATACCTCTGCACACATCTCTTGCATATGGTGTCAGAAGTGGGATGAGAGGTGGCCTTGAAGTTCAAAGGGTCCCCAGAGATTGCCTGTGAAAATGTTTGTGCGTTTGCCTGCATAAGTTCCTGTTTTGTCTGAGCAACAAAACATGTGCAGAAATTACCAGAATTATAGGGCTACACATGAAGGCAGGAAAACTACACTGCACCGGGGAAAGCCTCAATGCCAGTTTGACTGGGAGGACTGTGACAGACAGTGACTCACACAAGGGACTGATGCTGTGACCAGTCTACCCCACCAGTTGTTAAATAAAAAAAACCTGCACAGGATTTTAAAATGGCCACCCAGCTGAAGGCAAATACAGACTCTACAAGAATGGGGAAGAAAATGTGTTCCTGGTTTAAAGAGCCCAGCCACATGGAGCAGTGTCCCTTCAGACCTTATTTAGATGATGGGGATTGTCCCTACGTGGCCCCAGAAAAAGGGCAACAGCCAGAGGAATTTTTTTTTCAAAGAGCAAAGGAACTGCAGCAGCAAGCAATGTGCTGTGTTCACATGGAAGGTACAGAAGTTTTACTTAGTAAGTGCATGTCCAGTATCACTGATGAGAAAGAATGTGGGCACAGACTGCTGATGTTTCAAAGCATACCAAAGTAAAGAAGAAGAAAAAACACATGTGAGAGCTACAAACTCTACAAGCAAAGTCTGCCAACCTGTAGCACTACAGCTAGGGTTCTAGCGAATACAGTGAAAACAGCTGCAATAGTGCCTCCAGAGGTCAGGAAGAAAAATACACCTGATACCACGAAAATGGAGGACAAGATGCGGCATTCCTGTAATGAACCCTACCCCACGGAAGAGTGGCTCTTTCGGTTGTATGAGGATAAGGATGAATATATCTCTTATGGGAAACCTGAAACAAGAAGCACCAACAAAACACCCCTAGGATGGTGGAGGTGTATAAACTCGGGTATGCACTGAATAAACAGGTCTCCATGACCCCAAAAATTCTTGCCAGTTAATGCAATTGCAAGAAAATCATGGTGGATACTTTGAAACTGCTAAAGTTTCAAACCAAGAACGAGACCCCAGTACCCCTTATGGAACTGAGTCGTCCAAAACAAAAATGCAGAAAAAGAAAAGAGGTTCTCCAATTACCATGGAAGAATCAGACACATCTGCAGATCCTGTGGAGGAAAAGGGGGGCTGAGATTCCCTGCAGCCTAGGGGAAATGGAGAATTCATCCCACGGAAGACCGAATATCCATAGAGCCCAATGCAGAAGTCATGTACCCCAAGAAGTGTACAGTATGTCTGATGCTATCATTGAGAAACCCTCAAAATATACCAAAAAGGAAGAGAGTGAAGAGGTGTCCATTCGTCAAGGGGCCAGCCTGACACTGTGCTATGAGGCCAAGATGGCCGATGCCCGCAAATTGCTGGACACAAAATCCAGGGGTAGCATGGGGAAGAAACAAATAAGAAACAGATCTAAGTGCAATGGGAATATGATTAGATGGATTCTTTGAGTCTTGGCTACGGAAAAATGGCTACTTACAAAATGTAAGAATAATAAAAGCGGTGTTGACAATCAGTCAGTGGTAGATGTTTAAGTGTGGCAGTCGTCAGGGCGGTTCAGGTACTCAGGCGGATGTATCCCGAAGATCTGATGTCAGACGCAGAGCCGTGCGGGAACGCAGCAGAGCGGAGGCAGTGATGGAGGAGGACGGAGAGTCTTGGGATGGTGAGCCGGCTGGCTGATGATATCCTCCTGTACACTTATTAAGTGTGACATGCCCGTTTTTATTGAATATATTGTGAGTGCATTTTTTACACGTAGATAAAAGTTTTTTATACCTTGGTTGATCTGCGCTATGCAAGTCTGTTCTCTCTCTTTCACTTGGGATACATCCGCCTGAGTACCTGGACCGCCCTGATGACTGCCACACAAACATCTACCACAGATTGATTGTCAACACCGCTTTTATTATTATTACATTTTGTAAGTAGCTATTTTTCCGTAGCCAAGACACAAAGAATCCATCTAATCATATTCCCATTGCACTTAGATCTGTTTCTTATTTGTTTCTTCCCCATGCTCCCCCTGGATTTCGTGTCTCCTATTGTCTACATTGGAGATTAGTGAAGACTACCCCTCCCAGTGGGTCTGAGCGGGGGGTGATACTGTATATTTTATATTTTTATCACATTTTCACATTTTGTGTTATTTGATTTTATCCACTTATTACAAGAGTTTATATAGTTCTTTTCACTTCATACATAGTGAACACTTTTTATTAGTTTGCGCCTTTTGTCACTTTACCACTATACTATCGCAAATTGCTGGACCACATGGACAATGAAAGGGCCTGGCTCCAACTGGAGCTAGACAATGTCCGGGGGGATCAACGGCAGCTGCAGATCAGAAATAGAGAAAAGGAAACAGATTTAAGCCTTGCTCTTAGTCAACTGGGAGATGTGGAATTGCAACTCAATTCCAAAGAAGCTGAACTGGCAACTGCATTTAGTGGAAAAATAAGTGCAGAAGGACAACTTCAAGAGCTGAAAACTCAAATAGCTATTCTTGAACGCTCTTTAAGTAATACCATGAAATGGCATGAGTCTAGGATAGTAGAAATAGATTCCAGACATCATACAGTATTGAAAAGGAAGCTGACAGAGGCTTTGCAAGACCTGAGCAAGGGTTACAAGGAATGGACATTTAGTGCTAAATTAGAGTCAATGGAAAAGATGGCGAGAAAAAGCTATTTTCGTGAACGCTCTGCGACTGTCGCCAAACAGTCTGCCTACAAAGAGAGGATCGCCCGATGCAGGGAAAATCTCATGACCATGCGTCAGTAGAAAGACTGTTCTTGGAAAAAGTCCTCTTCCAGCGACTGAGGAGTGCTGATCTCAAGCACCTTCTGGAGGAGACACTAATAACCTGGAGAAAGGGCTCCAATCCCAGCGGGACTGAGGGTTCTCCTACTCTATCCACTCTAATTCGAGCTGCAGATATATCTCAAGGGAGAGTGAAATGATGGGCTTTGGCCCCGGTAAGCCCGAGCTTCCTACAAATAGGGCAGGTATGTAACAGGGACTTATCACTGTATGAGGGAAACTGCCTCTAAATCCAGCAGTGTGCTGGCTAATTGGACACAGTCAATCAACCAGACTACACTTGGCTGTTTAGGACTTTTAGAAAAAGCCTGATCTGAGAAACAGAAAGGAGATTCCTTAGCTCACAAAGGAGCTGACATAAGGAAAATGAGGGCTGTGTTCTGTGAGAAGACAAAAGGGGACCAAAATGGGTCTATGCCTGGACCCTCAAGCAGACACCTACCACTGATCTGAAGGACCACCTGCTTTAAGGTACCGCTGAGACTTTGGGTTGATAAGTGGTTAAAGGGCTTTCACCCCACAGCCTTGCAGAGAGGGACTGGGGAAGTAAGTTAGCCCATACACAGGGATAGGTATTTATTGTTTTGTTTATAGTTTTGTTTGCTGTATGGTAAAGGAACAGGCAATAAAGTCTTATTTTAATTTCACTTAAAAACGGTCTCCATTGCATACCTCGGCACACATCTCTTACATGCATGCCTACTGTGTATCTATTTTGTCAGCCTTCAGATATATATTTCAATTTAGCTTGTACAGTATGTCTTTTAAAATAATGAATGTAGAGGTTAATTGATACTTATTCATTGAGAAGCTGCTTGAATGCTGAAATTTCCTTACTTTGATTAATTACTTTGCACATAGGGCAAAAGCAATAAATACTCTTAGGAAGTATAAAAAAAGAAGAGAAATGCTTCTATCTGAGCTGATACATTCAGTAAAGTAAGACTCAAAAAGAGCAGAGAGGCTTTCTATCTGGAATCCTGACACATGAACTTTCAGCTTTTGATTCTGACCCTCTTTTGCCCTGCGTACCTCCCCCTCCCTCCCGCCTTCCGAACCTCATTTACCAAATAACACCAGTGACACCAGCATGGAGAAAAATGGCAATTACTTTATTAAAGAGTATAATCCTCAATCATTAATGAGACAGATTTGGATATCAAACTTTATGCCCATGGAACCCTTCCATGGCTCACACTCCACCCTTACCAGGTGATGATCAGCACCCTTTGTGAAAAGCAGCTGCCCGTTCCAACAAATTAGTAATCAGGGCATACAAAACCCAATCCACCTACAACGTTATCTGATAACAACCCAATTAATCCTCTACAGAAACTGCTAGCTGTGGCATATACTGTAACTGTAGCCATGTAACCTCTACACTACCCTAGTAACATAAGTCTTGGTAACAGCAGGAAGCGCTGGGGTTAATTTCCTCTCACATGGACTAGCATGTGCGCCTCATCCTCGGTATGTTATTTTGTTGCAATTTTTAGGCAGTTGCCTGAAAATCAAGTAGAGTCACAAGCCAGGGGGGTGGGTTTACTCTGGTGGTCCTGCCTAGTTGCTGGGGTTTGAGAGTGGGGCACACCCCTGATATATATGGGGACTCCCCTGTTAATTCTCTGAGTCCTGGGAGGGATCCCTGTGCTAATGGAAGTTCTTTCCTGATGGGTTCACAGAGTCCTGCCTTGCCCCTCATGGGGTGTGGGCTGATCAAACTAGCATGGGGGCCTCGAGCCTCTGGGGTGACTAGTCCTGTCCTGCCCAGGAAAGGCATTTTAGCCCATGGCAGGAATACCTAAAGATACAGTATGGAACTGTTATGTATGCTGTTACGGTGTTGCCAATAAACCTTGTTGCATTGATACTGGTACTCCAGAGTCCTTTTCTACTACTGTGGAAGTTCCTGCAGGAATGAACCTCTGAGGCCAGAGCCCTGCGGGCCAGAGCCCTGCATGTGGAGGCACTGCACCAACAAAGGCTACCCAGTACCCCAAAACCCCCTACTATCGCGGAGACTCAACCTCTTAAGAACCAACAAGTGAGCCCCACATCAAAACAATAGCCTACATACCAGCTAAATCTCCCTTAGTGGGCGGGATAGGGGTGTTAGATAACATTTTGCTAACAAAATTTCTCCTTACCTTATTTTTTGTAACCTTTTCATTTTCTTTTTACTCTACTCGTCTCTTTCATTTTTTAATATGTATTTCTGACTTTTCATATCTTCATAGAATCACAAATACCTAACGAATAGCGATTTAGGCTTCTGGTCTAGGCATTCAAATAAGGAGGCCCTCTTTAATCCCTATTCCCTTAAATACACAAGCTTTCGAATGCTCCTCTTCTCCCTTTAACGATTAGCTAAAAGTCATGCCTCCTTCCCCTTACTGGTCCCCATTCCCTTTAATGATCCATGGCTCCATTTCTGAATCTATTTAGATCTTATTCAAATGAAGTTACATACTGTAGCCCTTCTTTCAAGTTAGCATTCGCTTATTTAACTACAGTTAACTTTTATAGTATACAATGCTTGAAAGCCTTAAATTATTGAATGCCCCAAAGCTCTGGGAGAACTAGGACCCCAGTTCTGAGATAATACTGTAGCTCTTGCCCCACAGACAAACATAAAATGACAAACCCTTCTGTAGTCCATGTGGAAACCTTTGAAGGCCCAATCTTTAAATGGTCAAGACCAGGAAGACTATGATAAAACAACACAAGATGGCACTTCCGCAAATGGGATGTGAAATTAACTGAGAACCAAGATAGAGGACAATGTAGTGAAAGCACTTCAGAATATTTTAGAGAACTAAACAGGTGCTTCGCCACCTACAGTACAATATCTGGTCCAAACATTTGGTTGCATGCCATTTCTCTTCTTCATAATCATACAATGTTCTAGTATCTTTTTTTTTTTAAGTGAGTATTGAAACACAGTCATTCTGATTTTTAAACAGTTATTGTATAACTCAGCCATAATGACTACAACTTTGACACAGTTCCATTAGGTTCAAGCCCCTGAGTAGCAGTCAGACACTTTAAACTCTGTTAAGCCGCTTAACATGATGTTAACCTACTTTTAATTAACGTCACATTAATAGTAACGTTGTATCCTCAGAGAACAATAATGTACTGTACATTTAAGCAATGTTTTTTTTTCCCATATGGTGTTAACTACAACAGACATTAGTGATAATGAGATGCAAATGAGACGTTATCCTTTAATCTCCAATCCACTATAGACCTTTAAACAAGGATTTTGCGGTGAATGAGACAACCAAGGGTAATACTCCAATTTTTTACACTAAGTTCTTTCCCCATAAGATGCGTTGGCATCGCGTATCACAACTGGAATGACAGAGGCACGAATTGTGTGTCACACCACAAGAAAGACATAGGGGCCTAGTCTATAAGCCTTCATAACCCACTTATTGAGGCCTTTTCGCCCAAAAATGCCTACTGCTATTCTGTAAGACTCGATAAATGGGCGATAAAGGCATGAATCGCCAAATTTGAATACAGATTGCCAGGTGAGCGGTGACAAGCCACTTATCAGCAGGTTCTGAATCTCGTGCAATTCTAGTAGACTTGATAAGTTTATTGAGGCTAATCGCGGCTCAAGAATGGTGAGTTTCTCCCCAAATCCTCACACCAGGAAAAGTTGGCGTGAGGCTGATGAGAACCTGCAAAAAAGGCATTGAGAGAACTTAGAAAAAAATGCATTTTTACTGCCTCTCATTGATGCCGGGAGTCTCCAGAGCGGATACACATTAATATCAGCACTGGAGGCTCCCGCATGAATCCGATTCAATAAAAATGCATTTACAGGCAACTTCATTACCATAGAGGCTAACCGCTAAGGCAATTAAAGGGTTAACTACCGGTGCCATGTTTATTGTGGGTAGCGGAGATGGGTGAAGGTGGTATTTGGTCCTTGGTGGGTGATTAAGCCTTGCGGGGGGAGTGGCGGGTGTAGTTAAGCCCTTCATTACCGTAGCGGTTTATACCGCTAAGGTAATGAAGTGGTGGTATTAAGGCCTACAGGGAGGGTAGTGGGGGGAGTTAAACCCTTCATTACCTTAGCTGTTACTACCGTTAACGTAATGAAAGAGTTAAACCCTCCCGCTACTCACCTGATAGGCCTAAACACCCACCACATGGCAAATACCACCTTTACCCACCCCCTTTACACCCAAAGATAACACGAAAGCAATGAATGGACAACCTATTACCCACCCTCTCTACCCCCTACAACCCCCCACTCCCCTTAACACATACAGTAGAGTAATGGGCAAAATCTCTATTATCCAGATCTGGATAATAGCTCCTTTGCCTATTCAATAAAACATTATACAACAAGCATAAAGTAAATCAAACTTGGATTTAACCCTGCCAGGAGGAAAGCCATTCTCATCCCCATCCTCCTCGTCCGCTTCATGCAGCAACGTCTAAAAGAAATGGGGGTTAGTAACCATAATAGTAATTAAGGGATTACCCCTCCCCCCCGGTACACACCTGGGAGGCCTAACCATCCTCACCAGGGTAACTACCCCCATCCCCTCTACCCCCGTCACCACACATACAAATAGGCCAAGGCACTAGTGGCTAAAATTGGCTAATAGCACGTTTGCCCATTTGTTTGCAAAACAAAAGAAGCCTTCAAAATCTGTTTCACAATTTTCCATAAACGATTGTGTTGAGTTATGTCTTAATCACCCCGCAATCCCAGATTAGGTTGTTCTTAGATAACCCCACTTCTAGACAAACACAGAAAACTGGGCCAGGGTTATTGCTAGCTTGACCTAAAAAAAACAATATTGTGTCTTTTTAAGATGTAACTTCGTAACTCACATTAACCTTTTATGTGCCGAAGTGGATACTGCATATAGATACAGGCAAGGCCTATCATCACACCTCCCTTCTTAACTGGGAGCAGAGAGTGCTGAACAAAAGCCAGTTTCGTGTCTTACATAGGTACCCCACTCCCCTCGGCATCACCATGTTCTTTACCTCTCCTGAGCAGGATCATGAAATTATATTGTTGGATAACTACTGTAGGCCCCATCTCAGTAATTTCCCATTCTCCCCTTCCATTCTGTTTAACCAACTCAGAGGTTTGTGCTCGGTGATTACGATAAAACTACACCCATACAGCTAGAACTGACGCTTCAGCAAGGCCCGCACTATGACAAGACATTCCTTTAATACAGTGGCATAGGCCACTTCCCTAGGCAGCAGTTTCACTCAGGTACACAACTGGACTGCTTCCAGACCATAGTTAGAAGTGTCTGTCTGTACTATAAACCTTCTAGTAAAGTCAGGGCCATGTACCACAAGTGAGTTAGCTAGGGAGATTTTCAGGGCTGTGAAAGGCTTCTCCGAGTCGGGAGTCCACTAGGGGCAGTTTCCATTTTGTCAAGCCAGTCAGAGGTTTTGACAGGGTACTATAGTGAGGGCACACTTTTTGAAGTACCCAGCAGTTCCTAAAAAAGGACATAATCAGTTTCTAAGTCTTAGGGGTGGACCAAGCAGTAATGACATCCACCTTACCGGGCTTCGGACAAAGGGAATGCAACCCAGTGCCCTAGGTACTGTACCTCAGTCATATCCATCTGGCACTACCCTGGTTTTATGGTCAGCTCCTTTGCGTTCCTGTACCCTTACAAAATTTGTCATATGCTACTCCCAAAAATGGCTAAATACCGTAATATTATTTGTATAGGCCACATGTATCCCTTTTAGTCCTTAAAACTATGGATGGGCGAGGCGCATGCTTGAAGCCTGAGTGCATGGAAGCTTAGTTTACTTGCTCCCCTCGCACCGGCTTAAATATCGACTAAAAGTGGCACTTTAAGCGACACCATAATCAGCCTACAGCCAGATATCCTGATTGGAACACCCAGAGATGCCGACCAAGGCTAAACCCAAGCAGAAAGACCCCTCGTCACAACTTATTTTAATAAAAACACCTCAGCAGCAAGTGACTCCAACCCACCTACGCTGGCGATGCAGCCAGATTCTGATAGCGAGAGGCCAGGACCGAGAGCGGATGATCAGGAGTTGGTTACCAGGAAAGACCGTCGCGAATTCTGTGGAGAAATTAAACATTTCTTCCGCAGAGAGCTTTGGCACCTGAGAAGGGACCTGGATGGATAGGGAGAGCGGACCGGGGCCCTAGAACACAAAATGGATGACAACACGAGGGCGCTCCAACAGACCAACAAAGTTGTTGCCCAGATGGAGGAAAAGATCAGAGACATATCAGACAAGCAGGAAGATGCCGAGAATCGTGATTGGCGGAACAATGTACGCATCAGGGGTGTCCCTGAATTCGTTAACGACCCAGAGGACTTTATACAGAAGTGGCTGGAACACCTGCTACCCGACAAATCGGCACAGGACTTACACCTTGACAGGTGACATAGAGCCCTGCGGTCCAAGCCTCAGGCAGGAGACCCCCCGCGCGATATTATAGTGCGCTTTCATTTCTATAGAATCAAAGAGTCTGTATGTCGGATAGCCAGGTAGACGAGAGCCATGGAGTATTAAGGAATCAAACTCCAGATCTACCAGTATCTTTCCCCGGCTACCCTCTCTAGAAGAAGGAATCTGGGGCCAGTTACCAAAATTCTCCAGGACAAGGGTATACGCTACCGGTGGCTGTTTCCGTTCGCCCTCCTGGTAATTAAGAATGGGGTAGCGAATACTCTGCGGAGAGCAGAGGATGCTGACACCTTCCTCAAAAAATTGGGTCTCCTGCAAAAAAACCCTAGCCCCAGTCCCTCTCAGCCTCCTCACCTCGAATCAGAGGCAAATACAGCGTTGGAGACGTCCTGGAGCAGAGTGGGAGCCGCAGCAGCTGTAAGCATGTGAAGCTCCGAGCGTGCTATCACCAAACCAGACCAATTGAGCAATTAAAGGAGACATTCCCCTTTCCCCACTCTGTGTTAAAATGGCCGGCCATGGAGAACAATGCACCACCTCCCCCTAGTGGTCACCTTCGAGAACTGCAGGCTATGGACGACAGCAGCCATCTCCAATGTTCTTCATGGATGCCAGAGGCGGGAACCCCAGCTGAAGGCGCGAACGGAGAGGAGGAGGTGCCACAGACCTGCAGACAGCCCAGCGACGCGTCGGAGGAGCTCCGCCGACCGGGCCCTCCCCCTTGGCCACGAGGCTTCCGGGTCGCAGAGCACTTCCGGGGGACTGAGCACTTCCAGGAGACAGAGCATCGTCGAAGTCTTGGATGCTGGAGCAGCATCACACTGTCAGGGGAGAGGTGCCCGCAACGGAATCCACAGATGCGGCGACCCACTAATGACACTGGGGGTGGGGTGGGAGGCGAGCCCGATTAGAAAGTAATCACACGCCATACATAAGGCAGCGGGTAGCGCGGTAGTATATCGGTCCCATACACACAGACCACTATGGTAGAACGAGAGGGACGACCGGAGCAAGAATATTAACATCAGGAGTCCCTCACATAAAGGGCAGACTCAGATAAAGGTGGGATAAATAAAATAAACAAACACTATCTAGGTCTAGATAATCTACCTTCTCGCATCGCAGCCCCAGACGCACTACAACCCTGAGAGATTACAGGGGGGGTGTTTATAGGCCCCAGGTGGCACATGCACAAGCAAGGAAGGGGGTGGTTAACCGGTCCAACAGGTTTAACAAAAGCTCTAGAACGTCCAGCTGACACAAAGGGGTAACAGGGAGGGAGGGGGACAGAGGTATTCCTTTATAATATTGGTCTGGATCAGGCGAAGTTCGGTCATAATACTCAAGTGCTCAAATATGTGTGTTATTTCAATGTTATTAATTTAATTGTTATTTTCCGCTGCTTGGTTATCTTGACAGACAGCGGGCGGCGTGTCGGGGTGCTTGGAGATGCCCAAGATGAGATCAGGAGCTTCTCGGCATCCGCCTGCTCGGGACGTGGACCCCTATTCCACCCTGCACCCACTGTTAGGGACCGCAGAGGGTTGGGCCTTGATCCCTACTATGAGGAAAAGACGGGAAGCACCAACAGTAGAGGCGACGTCCCTCCAGGCGTGGAGGGATCTCCGGGCACCGGGACGCGTTCGCAGAGTCAAGGTTAAGTTCAGTTATACAGTTAACCCAGTTGGTTAAGTTATAATAAAGATATACTATGCCACAGTTTATTTCACTCCACTTAAGTGGAACATTGCCGGTGCGAACTAGCTCTGGTTGTTCGCCGGTGCCTCAGGAGGTGTCCCGTGGAAGTAGTCCACGGGAACCATTCAGCCCTACAGAGGGCAGCTTTGAGAATACCTGGTCGCTCCCTATACAGGTGCAAGGTAGCTGACCGATACGTAGGGCAGGAGAGCCGATTCTGGATCAGCCCAGACACGGCTCTATGCCTTTTTCATTTTTTGCACTTTTTGGTTCCTTTCCCACCCTCCCCTCTCCTTGTCCACTTCCCACCTGGGAACGCAGGTTCCCCCCATAAAGGGACTGCACTGGTCCTCTATGCGGGTAAACATAGGACTCTACACAAACATCGCTCTACAGCTATGGTACAGATAATACAATTACCTTACCAGAATGGGAAGATGCCCATCTCTAAATCTATGTAGATGGCCTTAAATATACTATCTAATAATGTGAAAGGGTTTAACAATCCGATGAAAAGGAAAGCCGCATTCACAGATTATAAAAGGAAACGGTCGATATTCTCCTAGTCCAGGAAACCCATTTCAGCTGCAGCAGCTCACCTAAATATTTAGATAAACAATTCTCGCAATTTTCTTTAGCATCTGTGGCGGGGAAAAAAAGAGGGGTCGGCATTCTCTTTCATAACCGAATCCCTTTCACTCTAGAAACACTTAGACGGGATAGCGACGGCAGATTTCTGATTGTTGTGGGAACGGTCCAGGAACAACCGATAACTGTAGCCTCAATACATGCTCCATGTGAACAAAGCCATGACTTTTTCCGGGAGTTTTTTCAGAAACTAAATCAAGTGGCCAAAGGCCATATCATACTAGCGGGAGACTTTAATCTTACAGTAAACCCAAAATTGGACAGGTCTGGTCTATCCAGAAATTGCCGGAAGAGGGTATTAGATGCCTTAAAATTGGGCCTCAAAAAAAATCAGCTAATTGATATTTGGAGGGAACTCCACCCCACTGAAAGGAATTATACCTTCTAATCCCATCCCCACGATGCCTATAGCAGAATCGACTACTTCTTCATCTCTAGTAGACTGGTCCCCTGGGTCTCCCACGCAGGGATACATGACATTTCATGGTCAGACCATGCGCCAATTGAGCTGCAGTGCACCCAAATTCGTTCTGATAGGCCTGGCACAAACTGGAAGCTTAATGAGTCACTACTTAAAATCCCAGCCATATGTGAAGCGGTAGGTGAGGAGATTGATCAGTTTTTCTCTTTGAATCAGGATTCGGTGAGTTCAGATCTCACTCTATGGGAAGCCCATAAGGCAACCATAAGGGGAATACTAATTGGCATAGCAGCCTGAAGGAAGAGAGAGTGTAATAACAAAATTCTAGCGCTCCAAGCCAAACTACACATCCTTACGTCAAGGCATAAACAAAGAACAGACCCACAGATTTTAACAGAGATAAAAAACACCAAAATTGAGATCAATCTCCTGATGGTCTCTCAGGCCGACAAGTCCGTGAGTTGGTTGCGGAGGAAATTCTATGAAAAGGCAAACAGGCCAGATACCATGCTAGCACGTAAATTACGCACCAGACAGTCCAACTATAACATACAAGCGATCCGTTTAAAGAACGGAGCCACCACATCCAACCCAAAAAGCATAGTCGAGGAATTCAAACTATTCTATGAAAATTTATATAATGGGGAGAAAGTGGCACACAATCCTAAAACCTCAAGAGAAGCAGAAGATTTTGTAGCAGGCTCCAACCTGACGGGACTGAGTGAGCTGGACAGAGAGGTTCTGGAGGCGGATTTCACACTAGAAGAGCTTTCCCAGGTCATTACAGACCTCAAGCCATCAAAAGCCCCCGGCCCAGATGGCTTCTCAGGGCAGTATTACAAGAAGTTCATTAAGAACCTGGCCCCATGGCTGCTCCGCATGTTTAATGCTGTTTTGGCAGGAGCCCCGTTCTCGGAGCAGATGCTCCAGGCATCTATCTCACTGATCTATAAATCTGGTAAAGATCCGCAGGATTGCAAAAGCTATCGGCCAATATCCCTAATCAACACTGATGTTAAAATCTACGCCAAATTACTGGCCAATAGATTAAGTCAGATCCTGCCCAGACTTATACACCCAGATCAAGTCGGCTTTATTAAAGATAGACAAGCCGCGGACAACACCCGACGAATCATTGATCTGGTAGAGATAGCCAATAATAAGAAATTACAAGTTATGATGTTGTCTGGATGCTGAAAAAGCATTTGACAGGATTGACTGGCCATACTTAAAACAGACGCTTGGGGCCTTCGGCTTTGGGGAACGGGTGAGTAATGCGATATTCTAACAGTACTCTGGCCCTGCTGCTAGGGTCCTCCACCAGGGCTTCCCATCGAATATATTCAAAATTAAAAGTGGCACATGACAGGGGTGCCCATTATCTCCCCTCTTATTTGCGCTGTGTGTGGAACCTCTAGCAGCACAGATCCGTAACAACCCGGATATCTCAGGGATTACTTTACACTCACAATCCCATAAGGTTGCCCTGTACTCTGACGATATCTTGCTTTTGATCTCTAAACCCCTTACCTCTCTGCCGAACCTATTTGACCTGTTAGAGAAATTTAATAGAATTTCCGGATTCAAAATAAAGCAAACCAAATCCCAGGCCCTGAATATAAGCCTCCCAAAAGAAACTGAAAAACTATTGAGTCTGAACTGTAATTTCAATTGGCAACCAAAACATATCAAATATCTGGGAGTCCACATCACTAAAGATTACAAGGGCATCTACGAGGCAAATTATCCCAAACTGATTAGAACATTGAAAGAGGATCTGAGAAAGTGGATGCCCCACAAGATCACCTGGATAGGTAGGATACACAGCGTAAAGATGAATATCCTCCCCCGTATCCTATACCTATTTCAGACTGTACCAGTGCCACTTAGACTGAAGGAAATACTCTCACTTCAGTCTGAAATCTCCAACTTCATCTGATGAGAAAAGAATCTGAGAGTAAACAAGACAATTATGAAAAAAAACACCCGGACGGGGGTCTAGCGGTACCTTGCCTGTTATCTTACTATAAAGCGGCACAATTGTGTCAACTCACACAATGGCAGACTAACCCAGCATTGAAAAGTTGGGTAGATCTGGAGAAGATGGCTTGCTCCCCATTGGAGTTAGATAATTTGCTGTGGCTACCTAAAACAGCTGTTAAATGGGCTGAATGGCCGCTTTCCTCGGTGGCTAACTCGTTGTCGATTTGGGAGGCTGCTAAATTTAAACATGCCTTAACTTCCAAACACTCACTGATGTCCCCATTATGGGGCAACCCCGACAGGACTAGCAGAAAGTGCTGCAGGGAATTGGAAAAAACATCGATATGTTAGGTTAAGAGATCTGGAGGGTATACCAAATAAGATTAAAACGTTTGAACAACTCAGATCCGAAAAAAATATACCGCATTCCGAATTTTTCCGCTACCTCCAGATCAGAGCGTACTTTAACAAAAACTCTCCCTATCCGCCCTTAACTACATTTGAAAAGCTCTGTCTGACAGCAACAGACACACAGGGACTTACATCGCAGATGTATGGGGAAGTAGTCGGTTCTGGGAACACACAGCAGCAACAAAAACTAGCATACAGAACTCAATGGGAATCAGACCTAGGAGAGGAACTAGAGGAGGACGACTGGTCGGCCATACTAGAAGCAGCAGCTAAGAGCTCCATCTGTACAACTTTGAAGGAGAATGCATATAAAGTATTGATGAGATGGTACCTCACCCCGCTTAAATTATTAAGGTTTGTTCCTGGATAGTCCCCGCTGTGCCCTAAACAGTGTGGAGAATCAGCTGACCTGTTACACATGCTGTGGTCCTGCCCTCGAATCTCATCTTTATGGGAGGAAATTAGAAATTGGATCCAGAGGATTTTTGACCTCGCAATTCCCCCGGATCCGTGGCTGTTCCTTCTGAATAGACCATGGCCGGGCCTCTCCAAAACTGGAAATAAACTAGTTGCTCATTTTGCAACAGCAACGAGGTGCGAGATCCCAGCTATGTGGAAACAACCTGAGATCCCAAGCATCCCCAAGATTCGGAACAGATTATGGTATATATGTCAGATGGAAAAATTAACAAGTTTAGTTAATGACACTGGCACCAAATATCTAAAAGTCTGGACGGATTCATTCACATTTGTTATTGACTGCAATCCGGACTGAATTTTTTGGAATCTGCAAAAGGATTCTTAATATGTTTGCAGATTGTTAAAATAGAAAACACAGAGCGAGAGGGTCATTTCCAAATGTATTAGCAGTCGTCATTTATATATATGTACCGTGTTAGCCAAGCTTAATAATAAAAAATGAATAGACAATACCGTTATGTGGCTAACTAAATGCTTTTATTTGTGCGAGCTTTCGAGATATACTGATCTCGTCCAGGGCCGCCAACAGGGTGGGTCTGCTGGGGTTGGTGTTCCAGGCCTGGTGAGTCGGTGTGTGTGTGTGTGTGTGTGTGTGTGTGTGTGTGTGTGTGTGTCTGTGTGTGTGTGTGTGTGTGTGTGTGTGTGTGTGTGTGTGTGTGTGTGTGTGTGTGTGTGTGTGTGTGTGTGTGTGTGTGTGTGTGTGTGTGTGTGTGTGTGTGTGAGTGTGGGAGAGAGTGTGTGTGTGTGGGAGAGAGAGTGTGTGTGGGAGAGAGTGTGTGTGTGTGGGAGAGAGTGTGTGTGTGGGAGAGAGTGTGTGTGTGTGTGTGTGTGTGTGTGTGTGTGTGTGTGTGTGTGTGTGTGTGTGTGTGTGTGTGTGTGTGTGTGTGTGTGTGTGTGTGTGTGTGTGTGTGTGTGTGTGTGTGTGTGTGTGTGTGAGTGTGTGTGTGTGAGAGAGGGAGAGGGTGTGGGAGAGAGTGTGTCGGAGAGAATGTGTGTGTGCAAGACACCAGAAGAACCCCCTCAAGTCAGTCACCCACCCTCTCCGTCACACACACCCTCTCACACACACACACACACCCACACACACACACCCTCAGCCTCTCACACACACACACCCTCTCACACACACACCCTCTCACACACACACACCCTCTCACATTCTCTCTCTCACTTCCCCACAAGAGATCCAGGATGAGACGGGGAAAAGCGGGTCCTAAGGGACAGAAAAACCCTGCAAGAGGGGACCTACAGCAAGAACAACAAGCAAACATTGAAGAAAAAATTAATGAATTGACAATTATCAATCGGACCAATATTGATTTAACTAAAGATCAAATCTCGGTTCTGAAATTGGGACTCTCATTTTCACCCTCATTTTCGGCAGAAAGGTTTGATTGGATCAAGGATCTTAACCTGTTATGCCGAAAACTTTTGCTGCTCAAGTTTTTTACTAAAAATAGACCTGACGCTAATGATAATTTAGAATCAGGCATGGAGCCCGTTTGGACAAGCCAAGAATTAAGGCTAATTGATGACATGGAGGTACAATTTGGGGTTAATATGTCCCGGACTCTTTCCTTCAATCTGGGCGTTAAATACAGATGAGACAACGAGTATTCTAAGGCTTGCCATAAACTAGCCCGGTTACATGCTGGGTACATGCTGGGTGTAACCTGGCTAGTTTAAGGCATTTCTGCATTGACTAATAACCCATCGGATTAACACAGCAGGGGTCCCTGGCAGTCCCATTCCGTTTGAATGGGACTGCCAGGGACCCCTGCTGTTAATCTGACCCAGCATGTACCCAGCATGTACCTGGGTCTTTTTGGCGATTGCCACTGGTTTGTGTTAGAATAACGGTCGGCACTACAGTACGTTGTCCACTGATCAAGAGGCAATTGATTTTTCAAAACCACACAGGAAAGTGCCCAGGGCTCCATCTTTCTCTAGATTAGGGAAATGTTCTACAAGGGACCTGGAATGACGCTGCTGCCTGATGCTGTGGTCTCCCTTTGGAGCTTGGAAAATTTCAGCTAGTGCCTTAGCTCCGGATAATATCTTACTCTCTCAGCTTCATGCTCAGAAGCTTGTCCTTTATGTACAGCCTCGAGTTCTGCAGCATATCTCACATCCTCCTGTGCAGACTCTCTCTCCTCTTGCTAAAACTGGGCGATGAGCTCCAACCTCATTGCATGGTCTACTGGTCCCATGTGCTTGAGCGCAGCTTGCATGTACAGATCTAGAGCACCGAGAGGGTGAGAACATCTAGAGTCCTCAGAATATACCAGTCCTGGTTCTCATGACACATAGCGCAATTCCCAGGACTAAGCCGCCCTCCGTGCTACTGCTTTGCTCGTCCTGGCATAACATTGCATCTCTCTCGGTATCGTTTTCTATCAATATTTGTATCAGTTCCTCTTTATTTTTATCGAGAATTGTGAGATCATCTCATGCCTCACATTGAGTCATCCGAGCTTCTTTCATCTGTCGTCGGTATAGAGCAGCTCTACTCACTATACTTGAAAGGAAGAGAAGGGAAGGGAACAAAACTGTATGCTTGTATGTTTATAAAAAAGCACTGAGCAATGTCTTTGGGTACTTTGCAGTGTTTTCTCACAAGAATCACACACTGTTGTGCGCTCTGGGGTGCGCTGATTCCAATGAGGGAAGGTAAATATGGACTGGGGGGGTGGAGTTGTAGGAGGTTCGTGCTGGAAAGTATATTGTCCTGGATTTACAGTATTGCAACTGATCTCCTGAATCCAGACATAGATAAATCCCATTAATGTGTGAAAACTGTTTTCGCTCTATCAGGGGACTAGGTGAGGGGTAATGGAGGGAAAAAAGCCTCCTTAACTCCTAGTATAGAGCCTCTCGTGTAGATCCAAGTCCCCCCATCTGTACAGATTCACGCCGTTCGTATAAAATAAATACATCTTGCACTCACCCTTGCCAGGCTGCCACGATGAAGGTCATCCTCATCACCGTCCATGTCCCCCTCCGGTGCTGCAAAACATACACAAGAATAAAAAGAGCCAATCTAATGTTCCCTAGCCCAAGTATAGATTACTATACTTGATAGAATTTATTAAGATCATTCCAGTGCAGTCTCCCTATTTTTACAGAGGGAAACCTTTGTGGTTTGGGTCAAAGGGAAGTACCACGTGTCCCTCTTTAGAGGTGCCATGGTAACAGGCCTGAGGAAGGGGAATTGAGCCCCGAAACATTGCCCCCCTTTTTTCCACCACATTAACTTCCTATATGTGCCCTTTTTTGGCTTTCGTTTACCCTTTGTTTTTCCCTAACCGCCCCCCCCCCTTACTTATGTTGTGTAAGGAATCCACTACTGGCTTTGACTTTTGCCTTGCAGACCTGTGCAGTTGCAGGCTTCCTCTGGCAATCTATGGCACAGGTGCTGCCTCTCATTGCAGCTTCTGCCCTGTGCTACTTCATTGGAGGAATTCTCACACACCCTCCTCCTGTGATTGGATCTCCGCCCTTTATATTCTAGGCGTTGGCTCTGAACCAGCGCCGAGCATAACTATTCCTACCTCTATGTTACTGTCTCTGCCACAAACCACCCCAGGCCTCTCTCCTAGCGTTCTTACCTTCCAAGTTCCTGAGTATCCAGAGGCCTGGTCCTGGACGTCTGTGCTGAAGCGTTGTTGCCAGCACTGGCCTGCTGCTATCTCCTTGCAGTGGCCTACCCTGGACGTCTGTGCTGAAGCGTTGATGCCAGCACTGGTACTGCTGCATTCCCTCCTAGCAGTAGCTACCCTTCCTGTCCTGTGGCCTGCCGCTATTCTCCTGTAGTGGCCTATCCTGGACGTCTGTGCTGAAGCGTTGATGCCAGCACTGGTACTGCTGCATTCCCTCCTAGCAGTGGCTACCCTTCCTGTCCTGTGGCCTGCCGCTATTCTCCTATAGTGGCCTATCCTGGACGTCTGTGCTGAAGCGTTGATGCCAGCACTGGTACTGCTGCATTCCCTCCTAGCAGTGGCTACCCTTCCTTTCCTGTGGCCTGCTGCTATCTCCTTGCAGTGGCCTGCCCTGGACGTCTGTGCTGAAGCGTTGATGCCAGCACTGGCCTGCTGCTATTCTCCTGCAGTGGCCTACCCGGGACGTCTGTGCTGAAGCGTGTTGCCAGCACCGGTACCTGCTGCATTCCCTCCTAGCAGTGGCTACCCTTCCTTTCCTGCGGCTTGCTGCGATCCTCTTGCAGTGACCTGCCTTGGACTTCTGCGCTGAAGCGTTGGTTCTACCCGACGCTGCCCTGCGGTGAACTTCGGCCAGCCTGCTGTCTCCTCCTGCTGAGATCGGCGTCATGGGCCGAGGCCGCTCCTCGCGCAGAAGCCACCCCCGCGCTCACGGTCCTAAGCTGAAGCGGGGAAATCCTGACTACCTGTTGCCGAACTCCTGCTTCCATAACGACGATGCTGCCTTCTCCAATCCTGACCCTGCGATGTACGACTACGAACTGCGCACTCCGGATCAGTCTGCGTGGACTCAGGTCGGTGATTATATAACCCCACCTCAGCCCCGCGGTCCGGTCCCGGTTTGTGGCGAGCATCGGCGTAACAGTATGCTCGGCCCGTTAAAACCGGACCGCGCCGTGGCGGGGGATGGCAATTTTCCAACTGAAGTTATGTCCCGTCCTGCGTATCAGTCCCACTATGAAGGCCAGTATTTGTGTGAAGTAATACCCCTGATGGATGAAATGTTTACCTATGAAGGTTTAACCCCTTTGCAAAGACAATGCCGTTGTGATCTCTTTATTAAGGCTTACTGTATCCTGAACTTAAAACAGTCTCTAGCCGAATGTATTCGCTCCCCTGATTCCCCTTTAACCTGGGATAATGTGAACCCTATGGAACTGGCCGACGCCCAAGAGGCAATCTATGCCCTGGCCTCATCACTGGACATTCATCTAGTAGAACAGAGCGCCCTCCTCATGTTGGCTCAGTCTCAAGATACACTCCATGTATTTTCCTCAACACTAGACACTCACATAATAGAACAGGACCCCCTCCTTGCCAGCTATGCTGCTGCTTGGCAGATTCTCTGTGCTACCAGTCCTGTTACTAAACCTGTGGGGTTACCTCTCTCTCCTAAGAATGGTCAAACCATTTCTCTGTCGCTGCCCGCTAAGGAAGAAGCTGCCACGCTCCCTAATCCTGAGTTAACCTCCCTAAGTTCTGTCCCTGAGGTTATTTCGGTCTTAACCCCTGCTAGTCAGGCTTATGCGTTCCCCACTGTAAATCCCTGCAGTACCCAGGTCAGTGTGTCTTCCCTAGCACCAGAGAATGAATCCTGTTTGCCCTCTTTTCCTAAACCAAAAATTCTAAGCTCTGTTTCCGAGGTTTTTTCTGTATTAACCCCTGCTAGTCTGCTCTGTGAGGTTCCTACTGCTAACCCTAGTATTCCGCAGTCTAATGATAGGTTCCTAGGGCAAGAGGCAGAACCCCCTATGACCCCACTCTCGGAGACTAGCTTCTATTTCTCTGATTCTCAGGTACAGAGTAATTTAACCCTTGGGGTTTTTCCTATGTTAACCCCTGCAGGTCAGCCCTGTGAACCTTCCTTGGTAGATCCCTTTAGTTCGTCAGTCAGGGACACCTCCTTAGCCTCAGAGGATCACCCCCTTTTGTCCTCTGACTCGGCTAAAATTCTCGGGGCTATGCCCCCTGAACTTTCGGCAATAATACTGGCTCCAGTAAAAAGTATTCTGGAGCCGTTTGTTTCTCTAAACCTGTTCGCAGAATCCCTACTCCTAGGTATTTCACTCACCCCGTCTGCCACTCAGAGAGCTGAGACCCCTGCTTCTGAGCATAGACCCCTTTTCGTGGAATCTGTTGTCGTTTCTGAAGTCCCAGACACTCTTTCCCAAATACCCACTTCAGAGGCCAGCACAGTCGTGGTTGCCCCACTTGCACTGTCTGAGTTCTCCTTTTCCCAAATCCTAGGGTTTAAAGCGAACAGTACATATTATTCTCCTTTCCAAGTGACCCCTTCTGAGATCAGCGTATCTGCTGTTGCTCCCTCAGTACCATTAAAGTTAGGGCCCTTCTTTTTGAATGATCAGGCTTTCAAGTTTGAGACTCCCTTTATCCCTGACTTTGTAAAACTGCAGTCCCTTCTCACTGTAGTTAAAAGTTCTCCAGCAGCCGCTGAGTTAAGCTTTGCCGCTGCCAAATCTTCTGTTATAGAAGCAACCTTGCCTAGCTTACTTCTGTCTGCCCTATCTGTGATGCCTATCACCTTTACTAAAATTTCTGTTTTGCAAGGTATTTCTCCTAGTAAATCTGTGATACCTGCCATTCCTTTAATCAGTTCCAAAACCCCTGTCACTAAGTCTCCCATGGAGTCTGATGCCCTCACTAGGGATTCTCAGGGACCCAATTCTGTAACAAGCAAGATGTCCCTTGTGTCTGTTGGAGAGTTTACCCCAGTTTATCTCACGGATCATGCCACAGCCTCCGGGATGATTAAAAATGACTTTAAGTCTGGGATGCCCATTCCTGTAATAATACTGTTTCACGCTGATTCGCCCACAGTATTCGGGGTATCCACTACTGACTGTATGTCTACTACCACGAACTCAGGGGTATCGCATTTGGAACGTTCCCTTTTTTCAGAAGATCCCGTCTTTAAAATGGACTTATTTTTCTCTGTGTCTTCCACAATACTTGGGGTACTTGCTATTGACTGTCCTGTCCCTAAACTAGGGTTACCTCTCAAAAAGGTGCCTGGAGCTACCGATGTTAAAGACCCTATGTTTAAAACAGTAACAATTTGCATTGCTTCTCCCACAGTATCATGTGAGACCTGGGTACCTGGGACCTCCACTCCGAAGCCAAGCTCTAGTTCTCTGTCTTCTTTCTCTGTGTTGGAGGCACCCAGCTTTAACCCCAAGACTTTTTTCCCTAAGGTTGATGCACCGCTTAACCGCCTGCCTTGTTTTTTGGATAAAATCTGTTTTCTCACCTTTCAAACAGACTCCTTACTCGCAGGTCTCTGTGCGGTGCCCAAAGTGCCCAAAGTGCCCAATCTGTATGGCAATTGGCCTCTCCCTAAGACGAAGACACCCTTACTGGACCTCGTCGCTTTAACTGAAGCGTCCGTTCCTGTTCTCTATGGGTCCACTATGGGTATAGACATGCTTATTATGTCCTTCGCCAAGGCCACAATTTCGGATTTGATTCTCTCTAAAGATCACAAACCAAAGGAAGCGGATCCTTCTTCAACTGCCAGTACCATGAGTTGCATACACACTGCTACAGACTCTCGCAAATTGCTTGGGATAGCAACCCTGCTTGGTATCAAAAGTACCGCTGCAATAGTGTGTAGTGAACCCTCCCGCCCCATTCCCTTGCTAACCACCACCCGGAATTCCTTGGAAGCTAAAGACTCTCGCAACTTCCTCCGTGCTGATTTCACCAAAGACATTGCCTTCTCTGAAGGTCCCTCTGCCATTTTTGTCCGACAATCTGTGTCCTGTGTCCCGTACTCTTGGACTATTACTATGCACCGGACACCTGGCTACCGTCCTTCCGATGTTCCCATTCCGGAGCCCTCAGGTCCCATTGTCCATGTACCAAGAACTGCAGTACCACCGCTGTCTTTCATGGCACTCGCCAATGTACATCTGGATTGTGGACCTAATTCTCGCCGGAGACACTTCAGGAACAACTCAATGTCTCCCAGACCTATGAATGGTCCTGTTCACCCAGGCTTTTCACCCAGTGGTGGGGGTACTGTAAGGAATCCCAACCAACTATGGGCTTTCAACGCCACCTCTCGCCTAAGGAGGTTTAGGAACAATTCCATGTCCCCCAAATCTGTGATGGATCTTGTTCGTCCGGAGGTCTCACCTGAAGGGGGGGGTACTGTAAGGAATCCACTACTGGCTTTGACTTTTGCCTTGCAGACCTGTGCAGTTGCAGGCTTCCTCTGGCAATCTATGGCACAGGTGCTGCCTCTCATTGCAGCTTCTGCCCTGTGCTACTTCATTGGAGGAATTCTCACACACCCTTCTCCTGTGATTGGATCTCCGCCCTTTATATTCTAGGCGTTGGCTCTGAACCAGCGCCGAGCATAACTATTCCTACCTCTATGTTACTGTCTCTGCCACAAACCACCCCAGGCCTCTCTCCTAGCGTTCTTACCTTCCAAGTTCCTGAGTATCCAGAGGCCTGGTCCTGGACGTCTGTGCTGAAGCGTTGATGCCAGCACTGGTACTGCTGCATTCCCTCCTAGCAGTAGCTACCCTTCCTGTCCTGTGGCCTGCCGCTATTCTCCTGTAGTGGCCTATCCTGGACGTCTGTGCTGAAGCGTTGATGCCAGCACTGGTACTGCTGCATTCCCTCCTAGCAGTGGCTACCCTTCCTGTCCTGTGGCCTGCCGCTATTCTCCTATAGTGGCCTATCCTGGACGTCTGTGCTGAAGCGTTGATGCCAGCACTGGTACTGCTGCATTCCCTCCTAGCAGTGGCTACCCTTCCTTTCCTGCGGCCTGCTGCTATCTCCTTGCAGTGGCCTGCCCTGGACGTCTGTGCTGAAGCGTTGATGCCAGCACTGGCCTGCTGCTATTCTCCTGCAGTGGCCTACCCGGGACGTCTGTGCTGAAGCATGTTGCCAGCACCGGTACCTGCTGCATTCCCTCCTAGCAGTGGCTACCCTTCCTTTCCTGCGGCTTGCTGCGATCCTCTTGCAGTGACCTGCCTTGGACTTCTGCGCTGAAGCGTTGGTTCTACCCGACGCTGCCCTGCGGTGAACTTCGGCCAGCCTGCTGTCTCCTCCTGCTGAGATCGGCGTCATGGGCCGAGGCCGCTCCTCGCGCAGAAGCCACCCCCGCGCTCACGCTCCTAAGCTGAAGCGGGGAAATCCTGACTACCTGTTGCCGAACTCCTGCTTCCATAACGACGATGCTGCCTTCTCCAATCCTGACCCTGCGATGTACGACTACGAACTGCGCACTCCGGATCAGTCTGCGTGGACTCAGGTCGGTGATTATATAACCCCACCTCAGCCCCGCGGTCCGGTCCCGGTTTGTGGCGAGCATCGGCGTAACATGTTGTTACCCCTTTGTCCCATTCACCTCCCTCCCCCATGTGCTGGTTAGGCTTAAATGTATTTGTATATTATTTTTCCTAGATGTGTGTGTGTGTGTGTGTGTGTATACTTAAATTGTTTCATTTTCAATACAATTCATTTTTTGTTACAACTTAGTGTTGAAATATCATTTTCTACTTTTATTGAGTG
Source organism: Ascaphus truei (assembly GCF_040206685.1). Lineage (NCBI taxonomy): Eukaryota > Metazoa > Chordata > Amphibia > Anura > Ascaphidae > Ascaphus > Ascaphus truei. The sequence goes on from NC_134488.1 coordinate 83,172,972, forward strand.
CTGGGAACACCTACCTTTTTCATGTTTCATTAACTGTTCCTTGATGCTCAAAATTGAGCTTTTAAGCATAATTCTCATTGAACCTTGCTTTTACTATTACTTCAAAAGCTTGTAATTGTTTCATTAAAGTTGATGATCTGGAAACAAAAACCCCACCAGGTTCATAAAACTACCTGGAAAGATTTGTAAAGATAATGTAATTGGTTCTTTTTAGGCACTTTAGATGGGAAGAATATATTTATCTTTTTTTTTTTTTTTAATTAATTAATTTAGGATTATATAATGACTAGTCCTTTAAAAAAAAAACACATAAAAATGGGCTTAATGTACAGTATTAGGCAAATGACAAGTAATCCTGGCGATTCAGGTAGAATGGTCTATTTCACATGCCAAGTTTACTTTTTTAATGAAATGGGCAAATCATAGAATTCAAATTATTTGTAATTTTCAAAACAATTCCCGCTCTAAAAAAATGATGTGTCCAAAACAGTACAGTACATTTGCAAAAAAAAGTTATGTTAATACAGCTCATCTCCTACCAGTGTCTTTGTGATATGCATCAAATGTTATTCCATTCACATTTACATAATTTTTTCATCTACATATGCCTGTATGTTAGATGTGAAAAGGGGAAGCTAAATAGAGGGAGAGGGAGTGAGGGAGAGAGAGAGGGGGAGAGGAGGGGAGAAAGAGAGAAGGTGTAAGTGTGAGTGGAGGCAGAGTGAAAGGGGGCATTGGAGATTGGGTGGTGAGAGAGGGAGGAGTGAGAAATAGGGAGGAGGAAGAAAGAGACGGAAAGTGATAGAAAAAGATGTCTGAGGCCCTGTTTTCTATAACGCCTGCCTCCACACTTCCTTTTGATGATCCAGAGCTCCTTCTTCACTGTCTGCTATGGCCCGGGCCCAGGGTCAGATTAAGGTGAGGGCAATAGGGGATCTCCACAGTGGTGGCGGAAGTAACTTTCCTGTCTGGCTGCCAGCAAGCAGAGGCCTCCTGCAGTACTCCCCCCACCCCCATTTACAGGTGTATGTGGTCGGTGTGCCAGAAGTAGGACCCACCTTTCACCCATGTGGCAAGCTGTGTAACAGAGCAGTCAACTGGAGCAGTCCTCTTCACCTCCCTCCCCAAAGTAACATTTTCAGGGAGGGGTGGATTGATTGTGGGGGGGGTGGGATTGAGTGAGTATAAAGAGGTGAGATTGAGTGTGAGGAGGGGGGTTGAGTGAGAGAGGAGGGGAGAGGGAGTAAGAAAGAGAGAGGGGGAAGAGTGTGAGAGTGAGAAAACATAGGGTGAAGGTAATGAACCACAAACCAATATTTCATTCAGAGTAATTATGGTGGTGATAATCGCTCTTTCAAGGAACAATGTACATTATATACAATAATCAGTACATAGCAGGCATGTTTGGAAACCTTTTGTTGCTGATGACACACCCAACTCGAGTAGAAAGGGGGTATTCATATGAATGATTCATGCTGTATGTAAGAGGCAGCTGCAGTCACTTTTGAGCTTTGCACTGTTTTTCTCAATCCCTCCGACAAAAGGTAGTTAAGTAGACCTCAGTCGTGGTTGGTGTCTCTGCAAGAGACTAAGCACCGTCAGTGAAATAACAGAGGCAAGGAAGATTGTCGCCAATTGTGTCCAGGAAGAGGAGATCAGCCGAGGAGACCAGCTTTATCAGCGGGAAAAGGATATCTCTAAAGGGAGTTCCCCCTGGAAGTTGAATCCTATAATCAACAAGGATGGCCTTATAAGAATAGGTGGTTGCCTTACTAATCCCCAATTGTGCACGGAACACACGATTGGAATTGCCTGACTAACATGACTCCACGATCCTGGAAGCAGGTTCAACTCAACTCTCCCATGAACCTTGACAACATTTATAGTGGCAGTGTCAATATTGTTAGAGCCATAATCTTTACCAGGACTGTAAGGACTACCACCACCTGGTGTCCCTATTACTTTTTGTGGGTCCCACCCATTGTATGGCCCCTAAAGAGACATTGAGGAGCACTAAGCCATTTTGCACTTGTGCACCTACACAGCACCATGTCACCAAAGGACTGTGGAGCCCAGCAATACTGTCCATTGCCATGTTATTGATATGGACTATGGACTTATAATCTTATGTTGTTTATATATATATATATATATATATAAGAGTGTTATTTCATAATATCAGACAGGGAGTATTCTGTCTCCAATCCAGCACTTCCTGGTTTCCCCCCTGTTGCAATGGAACCCCCTTTTTCCCCCTTTCTTCTCTCTGATTTGGGCTGCTTCTCTATTGCAATTTGGTGCAGTCCGACCTCCTATATACCCTCTGACTGTGTCATATCCTGCCTTTTTCAGAGTGTGCTTGCCTGCAGCAAGGTTCTTCCACTTGTTCCCTGTGAGAATCCTTTGTTTTTATCTATCCCTATCCCAATTGTCATCACCCTTCCCTCCATATGTTCATATCCCATAGTGTGTATTCCCCAGTACTTTATTCCCTTTTTATTTCTGTTTTGTTCTCCCAATAAACAATTCAGAATTAAGAAGCCTCCTCTTGCATGGAATATGGATTGAGTTGAGATGTCTTCCTCTACTCACTAGCCACAGTGTGCATGAGTCAGAACATCATGATAGGGTTTATTTATTAAATTGAAATTTTAGTGTTTGCATAATGCTCGTGTGGAATTCTGCTTGAAAGAATTCCCACAGTTCCTCTTTCCTTATTATTTAAAAGTGTAAAAGTCACTATAATACAGTATGTGTGCTTGTGATTCTTGAAATTGGAAAATGGAAATGACAGCTGCTCAACATAAAACATGTAGATTTAAACGTGACCAAATTCTAACAAAGTGTTAAAATAAAGAAAACAAACAAGCAGAAAAACTTACTTTCAGCATAAATTCTAAACTTGCCAAGCACAAATCTGTACTAAATGATGGAAAATGGCATATGTCAGCTGAATAAATACGTCTGACTGTGACTTGAATGATGTATATGACAATGTTGAGAAATATTTTGACCTTTAAATGATCAGTTGGTTACAAACGCAGTCATGTACAGTATGTAAGAACAGCTTTTAGAGAAAAAAAATATTTAGCATTTACAAATCAAAAGCTTGTATATACTGCACAATCCAACAGCACATACAGCTGGAATTCTTAACAATTATAATTTCAAATTGTACACACATTCTATTTCTTTCCATGCTTTTCCTCCTTGTTTCTGGGGATAACTCTCCCAATCTTGGCCCTTTTTTTATTTTGATAAGAAATGTGATGGGTGCTCCAACAGTCCTGGAATCTTTATATGTATAGCCATGCATAATAATGGTATATTGGTTTCCTCTCTGTTGGCAGTAAGTCCTGGTAAGTACAGGTATGCCAGCAGTAGTTATGGAGGTTTTCCTCATCCAATGGTGATGTGCCCTATGTATGAAGGGGAGTGGCCGTATGCTCTGAGTCCCTGGATAGTGACATCAGGGATGCGCCTGCCTCCTGAAGTATATAAGGCACAACACAGTTAGTTTCAGTGTGTTCTAGCAGTGTGTTCTAGCAGCAGTGGAAAGCTGTTAGGAAGTTGTATTGTCCTGCATAAGGGATTGTAGGAACACTTTGTGACCCTAGTGACGTAACTAGCGGTCCAGGTTGACCAATCAGCCTGTCTAAGCCACTCTGTGTCCAGGGACCTGGCACAGAGAGGATCTCCCTAGGAGAAGAGGGAATCCCACTCCAATTTGTGAGGGTGTACCTGGCGAAGGGACAGCACGGAGAGATGTGCGGCTAGAGCCGGCAGCTGCATGGAGCAGTCTGCTACATCACCGTCTACAATAAAGATGACCTTGTTAACGATACCCCCACTGTGTGTGTGTGAAGTTACTCAGCAGTGGATGGCACCACCAAGAAGGAGTTCCTCACCAGGACCATCTCCCTGCGGAAGCATAGACCCTGATGAGGTGGAGGCGCTGCACATGATGTAAGTTGAACTCGCACCCACTACCTCAGCTACCTGTTCTGTTGGAAATCCCCTACTAACATCAAGCGGGAGACTCAGGAGTTCTGTTGCCTACAGGTGCACCACCAAACACACACGTAATGGGGGTTGGTTATTAAAATACCCGGGCCAATGTGAGATTGGGGGGGGGGGGGAACCCGTTACATATGTATTCAACAATCATGTAAAAACAGTGAAGGCTCAAATGATGGAGTGGGTAAATTATTGGGTGAGTGACTATCGCCACTGAAATCCTGAATCTCCTAAAGGCAACAGAAAAAATATGTATAACACACTTTGCTGTACCTCATTGGAAATAGGTATGATAAAGTTCAACATTCACCCTGATTCCTTGATAAAGCACCTTGTTGTGTGAAACGCGTTGGAGGGTTTATACCCCCTTGTTTGCTATGTCTGACTGACAATAAATTTATTTTTTACTTTTGTTACACCTGTGTCCCTGGGCAGTGCGCTGCTTTGTGCATGTTTTTGCATCTTTTTGGATCTTTTTTCATTTTGGCATGCTCTTGTCCTCACCTCCCATATCTGACATTATCTCCTCATTGTGTAAAGCCCTCTAAACTCAGACCTATCCCCCGTCAACCTCCCTCCTCTTTCCCTTCCTCTTGTGCCGTTTGGGATGCATGCTCCCTTTCTAACAAGTTCCTCTCTGTACACAACTTATTTTTCTCACACTCTCTTCTCCTTTTAGCTATAACTGAGACATCGCTCATGCAGTCTGACTCTACACTGGAACTACACTCTGCTATGGTGACTTTTCTTTCACCCACACTGCTCCCTGATGGAAGGGGTGGGGGTGTGGGGTTCCTTCTCTACTCAATCTGCCTCTATGGAATCCTTCCTATCCTTCCCTTCCTTCCTTTGTGACTCACACTGTCCAGCTTTTTTCTCCTCTCCCTCTCCATTTGGTAGTCATCTATTGCACACCTACCTCTACTTATCTCCTTCTGTCTTTCTCTCCCACTTAGAATCCTTGCTCTCCCTCTTTCTCTCCCCTGTTTTTCTCCTAGGGGACTTAAATTGCCATTGTAATGGGTTTCCCCCCCCCCCAATCGCAGATTATACTGTGTGGGTGCAGGAACATATATCGTTACTCAGTGTGGTGCACAACCTGTTGGCTCACAGGAGGGCTGAGCTTCCGCCATGGGGAACCTGGGGCAATTATACTATGGACAACCACTTACATTCGGTGCAGCGCCTCCACCTGCGATGGCTCCCACCAGAGGGGGAGTGGTTCCTCGCAGGACAACACAATAACTACATAGACAACATGTATATTAACCATAACCTTTTACTAACATGCATATGACACCTCACATTGATAATAACCTGTGTCCCTCTCACGAGGAGACACTAACCGTGACGTCTCGCTGGACGCTTCCCCAACACCATGTGATCCCACCCAGTGTCCAAAGAACCCCACCCAATGTCCCGCACTCTTGCAGAGAGTCAATGGGTGACTGCGCAGTCACTATTTAAGCTAAGGGCCCGGTGGTGCACTTAGGAATGTGTGATACCTGCCGAGCACTCCGGGGCTCGGGTCAGAAACTCTTCACAAAGGGTCAGTAGTAGGATGACGTCCTCTGATCCCCAACCGGACTCCTTGCACGTGGACCGCCAGGGAGGTCCCACTCTGGAGTATGGAAAATAGCTGAAGCGCTCAAATGCAGGTATATCTCAAAATGATAATAAGCCAGACCACTGTACCAGGGTACTAACAATTGATATAGTACCTATTGTGTCATATAATGGGTACTATCCTCCTGAAGACAGGTGGTGTGTGGTGCAACCCACTCACCATATGTCTCATTGGCAGGTTCCCCTGAAAAATATGCAAATACTCATACTTCCTTGAAAAAGAACGCTGCGACGTTCGAAATGCATTGGATGGGTCTTTTGCCACATTAAAGTGCCCTTTTAATCATTTTTTTGTTCTGGTTTTTTCCTGCTCCGTTTGTGCTGGTGCGCTTTTTGGTCTCCCTTTTCCCACTCTGGAGTAGTCTCTGTGGACCCCAACGTGGGTCCGGACCGCTTCACAGGAACAGCAGCAGCCGCTGTGTCCCTATCTATCTAAGTGGCACGCGCTATACTATAGGCCGTCCCTATAGTACAGCAACCTGTAGTGGCTTTGGGGAAACTCCTAGGGGCCTACAGGGGTTAATGACCTGTCCCACTCCCCTAACTCTCCAAGTCCCACTAATGCCTACGAGTCCCAGCGCCTACAGCAGCAAGCTGTAGCTCGCTGGATGCTGGCAGCCAACGTGCTGCGCAACAAGGTGCCTGCCTGTCAGACCTCACAGCACTGACCGCCGTGACCCTGACAAGGCAGCACTCTACACTAAGGACAGCGTCCCTATCTGGGGCCTCCCTCAGCAATTACCCACTACCCTAGTGGGGGTTTGGGGCCTACCTGGGGTGTGGGTACCTATAGGGCCGCAGGAGCTGCACTCGCTCCCCGCGCCCTTCCTTCCCTCACAGCTCCCCTGCTCCAATGGACTAACCTGAGTGACAGGGTCCCTCTCTCTAGAGCAGTCCCTGGCAACACTCTCTCTCAGAGGATACTCAGCTACCTCAGACCCTGGGTGTGCTGGCCTAGTACAGTGAGTCCTGGACTCCTGTACCCTACCTCCTTCCCTGGGCTGCTCCGGTCTCTGACTGCTACCTAACGTGCTCCAAGCCCGCCAAATGTATCTCTTCTGCAGGGACAGCTTAAGCCCTATTGGCTCCCTGGCATCACATGGGACGCGCAAGGGCTCTTGGGATCTGTAGTCCCAGCTCAGAGCCTTCCCTGGTAGGCTAGGGCTTCGCGGGCTTTCTATCCTCTGCCCTGCGCCTGCGCACGCTATAGGGGGGTGCCGTGACTCTCTCACTACTTTCCCTACTCTCGCGCGACCTTTCCCTAGCTCTGGGGCCTTACCTGCACCTACGCGATCACTGCGCATGCGCGAGACTGTCTTCAATGGCAGCGCCCTCTTCGCCGGCCACCGGGACCTTAGAGACGCGACCGCGGCCTTAGCAACGGCCCGATCGCGTCCCCGGCAACCGGCCGCATGCGGGGGAAGTCGCGTGGCTCCCTGCTCCAGCCCCCACCCTTGGAAGCAGCCGTCGGGTCCGTCGGCACCCACGACCGCGCTGCACCAAGGGAGGGGGGTCTCCAGGAGCCACGGGAGCTCCAGGTTACACCATATTGAATGCCTCTTAGGAAATCTCCAACTCTCGCTGACTTCCTTCACTACAAATGTATCCTATCCTGTTTCAACTCTGCCCTCAGGCTCAACCCTCTGTTCCCCAAGCTTAACATACCTACATTTCGGCACTAATCAACACTCACACGCCGACTCTTCTCAGTCTTTGACTCTCTATTCAGACCATCATCTGCTACCTGTTTTTCTTTCTCCATTTCATCTTAGAACTTTGCTGACTTTTCCAAGACAAAGGTAGATTCGATTTGTCAAGGCATCCCCTCTGTATCCTCCTCACATTTTACATCTCTTCCTAACTATCCTCCTGTCTTCCTCTATTTCCTCTGTAACAGAGACGGACGTGTCACTGCTAATCTCCTCTTCCCCCTTTACAACTTGCCCTCTTGCCCCCATTCCCTCCCATCTTCTCAAATCTGATCCCTACACTGACACATATTTTCAATGCCTCACTCTATTCTGCTATCTTTTCACCTCTTTCAAGCATGAAACCGTTATTCAAAAACAGCAAGCTTGACCCTACCTATCTCTTTAACTATTTCCCTGTCTCCCTCCTTCCTTTTGCCTCTAAACTCCTTGAACACCTTGTATTCTCTTGCTTGTACCATTTTCTCACCACCTATTCTCTCCTATATCCTTTACAATCTGGTTTCTGCAGCCTTTGATACTGTAGATCGTCCTCTTCTTCACATTCTCCATACCCGTGGTCTCCATAACAGAGCTCTATCCTGGATTTCTTCTTATCTCTCACATCATACTTTCAGTGTCTTGCTTGCTAACACCTACACCGCCTCTGTTAATCTTTATGTAGGCATACCCCCGGGGTCTGTCCTGGGACCTCTTCTATTTTCTCTTGACACACTCTCTCTAGATTACCTTATCACATCTCTTGTGTTCAAATATCCCCTCTATGCTGATGGCACACACATTTTACCATTTAACCCCTGACCTTACACATGCTGAACAGTCTCTGAATTTCTCTCTGCTATATAATCCTTGATGGCCCTCCGCTGACTCAAACCTAACATGTCAAAGACAGAGCTCCTCATTCTTTTCCCAAGCCTGGCCCTACGGTCCCTTCTAAATTACTGTTGGCAGTAGTATCATAAACCCAGTATAACAAGCACACTGCCTAGGTGTCACATTTGACTCCTCACTCACATTCTCCTCTCATACAGTATTCACAATGTAGTTAAACCCTATCCTTTATAACATTGCAAGGATAAGCTTTTTCCTCTGTTGCTCTACTTCTAAAACTTCAACGCAGGCCCTAATTATCTCCAGTCTCGACTATTGTAACCTTCTTCTGTCCGGCCTTCCTGCCTCTCACCCGTCTCCCCTACAATTTGTCCTAAATGCTGGTGCTAGATTAACTTTACTCCCTCCTAAATCTGTCTCAATGTCTCTCCTGCTAAACTATTTCTATTTGCTTCCTATTAAATCCTGTATTACTTTAAAAATTCTCCTCCTCTCTTTTAATACACTCTTCGGTCCCTCCTTACATCTCAACCCTGATTTCTCGCTATTCACCTGCCTGACTCTTGCATTCTCTTCAAGGATGTTTTCTGTCTAGCCTTTTTAATCTAAAATCCTCTCCCACCTAAAACCTCTCACTTACTGCCCAACACCTCTGGGATACCATTTCTCTCAAAATACGACTGGCTTACTCTTCTTCCACCTCTTTAACTAAATATATGTACACCTCCGCTGGCAAATACTATACATCGCATATGCATTGACCTTGGCCCCTTGCAGACACACTTACCAGAACACCCTCCTTCTGTCTCTGTAAACACTCCCACTTACCACTTATATTTTAAACTCTTTGGGGCAGGGACTCTTTTTCCTATTATTTTATGTTTAAAGCTTTTATTCCCATTGTGTGGTAATATTTTGTCACATACTGTAAAGCACTATATACCTGCATGGCGCTATATAAATAAAGATATACATAAAAACATACACCACAGGGCTGTTTTTGTGGTCAACTGAGTTCCAGCACCTTTTTTATAGGGATTAACAAAAAATAACCCACACAGAGATTATGAAAGTATTAGAAATAAAGCTAACATGGAAAGGATAAATTATATTTGTAACTATTTTTAAAATGTATTTAAAGTTGAATTATTTATTGCATAGACATGCAACCACAAATAAATTGTTTGAAAGGGATAAAGGGTGATGTTTGTAAATTATATTTGCATGCGCATTCACATCCACTCTTCCCTATTTTTCTTCTCCTTTATTTTTCATTACATAAATCATACCTAGAGAATATACTGTAAAAATGGTCTGTTGTGTTTTCAGAAATGTTTTTGTCGTTTAATAGGACATTTTTACAAACATATAATACTGAATAATTTCATATTATTTGTAATTAGCTTTTTAGGCCTGATTTTAACTGTAAATATACTGTATGTAAATATATCCTTAATACAGTAATCAAATCGTATCCTCAATCTTCAGGTAATTTGTTCCTTCATATTGTAGAAAACCATAGGAATTTTATTGTGTCTCCTAAGAACTGAAAGAAAAAAATCCAATTTATTGAGTTAAATGTACTGTATGTATGTATGTATATGTATATGTGTGTGTATATATATATATATATATATATATGTGTGTATATATATATATATATGTGTGTATATATATATATATATATATATATATATATATATATATATATATATATATATATATATATATATCATAGACCAAAAAGTTTTATCTGTTATATAATTTTTAAAGGAGGATAGGGATCCTTTTTTAATACAGTATTCCATTGGGTTTTTTTTAAATATTTTTTCTATTTTCTTTGCAGCTCTATTTTATTGTTTTATTAAAGGATTAAAATGTGCATCCCAATGTTTGTTGGTTTTCCTATTTGTGTCTTTATTGACTGCTATAAGAAGTAATTTTCTTAATTGAATGCTCTACTTTGAGCTTCTCTGATCATATTCTCTTTGTCAAAACTTATCTCTAAGAGTCTATGACTATTTATTATACAATGCATCATCGGAACAGTTCCTTCTAATAAGGACGAACTGTCCGTACAGTATAGTGAGGATGGGAAGTAAATCCCCAATAGGTGCTTCCAATATCCGGATAATGATTGCAATATAGCAAAACATCCAGGAAGTCATATATCTTCTAAGAAATTGGCGTGCAGTGTATAGGCATAGATGCTCACATTGTAGCCATAATATGGGATAACAAATAAGGGGTGAAGAGCCCCACAGTGAATGTGTGAAGTGAGCACTCAACAAAGTGAGCCCACCACACACCCACTAATGAGAGCAGGACACCTAAATCCCTAGGCTTGAGCAAATGAATCGCCTGGTAACTTAAACAGACTGCATAGCATTGAAGAAACTAATTCACTCACAGTTTGTAAATGTCCTGGAAAGTACAGCATGCCTCCTTCCGGTAATGGTAAATCACAGTGAAAAAGAGTGGTGGAGCACTGCCTAGAAAAATGAAGGGCTGGAGGCTGATAACAAATAAATTAAAAATGCTTTATTCAAAGAGTCTTTGATCAAGCGCTACGACAGCGCGAAACGCGTTAGAGAACCTGTTTTTTTGTAGCTCGGTCTCCTTGTGCCTTAGAATAAAGCATTTTTAATTTATTTGTTATCAGCCTCCAGCCCTTCATTTTTCGAGGCAGTGCTCCACCACTCTTTTTCACTGTCCATACAGTATGGTACACTTGACACCCATTTTGGATGGTGGTTACCAGATGCATGAATGTAAGTATTAGTCAATCTTTTTACAGAATGTTTTAATCTTAATCTCATTCTCATCAATAAAAATAAAAAGACCCAGAAATTCCAAGTTAGCTTTACTTGAGTTTAAAGTAAAATTTACATTTGTATCATTACCATTGAGATCCTTCAAAAAGGTCACAAGGGATTGTGTTACCACTCCATATAAAAATAATATCATCAATATACCTTTACCAGAGCACCATATTCGCACCGAGCAGACATTTGGACTCAATAGTATCATGTTAATATTTTCCCATGAAAGTATTGGCGAAGCTCGGTGGGGTTATATACTAAACAAAATTTCTTTATGTACCCCATGTTAACTAATAAGATACAACTATTATCAAGCTACTGCTGCTACCATAGAGTAATTGAGTAGCAGTGTATTTCATTACATACTGCTTTCATTAAGCTTTGGTATTTTTATGTACTTATATACCTCTGCTAATCTGCTGAATGGATACTTTGACTGCCAGTTATAAATACAATATATTTAGGATTTCCATTCACCAGTCATATATTCGGTGGATGGATATCTCACAGTGGCGTAACTACCATGACGCTAAACCCCACAATGAGGGGGGGTCCGACTGCACAGGAGATCGGTCTCAGGATGCCAGACGCTGCTGCAGCTCTCTGCTTGATGCAGGGGCAGGCAATAACTCACAGGCAATTCCTCTTCCCCCTGCCTGTTTCCCCACCCCCGCATGGCTGAGCAACAGCACAACAGTGATCCAAACAGCCCAATCAGCCCTGGTAATATTCTTAGAGGGGAAGGAAGTGTGTGTGTGTGGTTGTGTGTGGAGGTGTGTGTGTGTGTGTGTGTGTATGTGTGGAGATGTGTGTGCATGTGTAGGGAGGTGTGGAAGTGTGTGGAGGTACGTGTCTGTGGTTGTGTGTGAGGGGAGGGGGGAAATTGTGTGTGGGACTGTGTGAGAGAAAGTGGAGGTGGGGAAAGGGAGGTAGAGTAAAAGGGAGTGAGACAAGGGGTGTGAGGGGGCAGTGAGGGAGGAGGGAAATACAATGAGGGGAGAGGGAGGGGGAGAAAAATACATAGGGGGAGGGAGAGAAATACATGGAATGGAGGGAGATAAATGCATGGGGGAGCGAGAGATATTTATGGGGGGTAGTGAAAAGGAGGGAGAGATACATGGGGGAAATACATGGGGGGGAGTGTGAGGGATGGAGAGCAATACCTGGGGGTGAACATTTGGGGGTGAGAGAGAAATACATGGGAGGGAGAGAAAAAATGGGTGGGAGGGGGATAAATATATGGGGGAGTGGGAGGAAGAGAAATACATGGAGGGAAGTGTGGGAGAGGGAGAGAAATACATGGGGGGAGGGTGAGTAGAAAATGGATGGGAGGGAGAGAAATACATGGGAGTGGAAGGGATATAAATACATTTAGGAAAGAGTGGGGGAGGGAGAGAAATACATGAGGGGAGGGAGAGAAACACATGGGGGGAGGAAGAGAAATACATGGGGGGAGCTTGGGGGGGGGGGAGAAATACAGGGGGGAAGTGTGAGGAAGGGAGAGAGATACATGGGGGAGTTTGGTGTGGGAAAGAAATACATGTGGGAAGTGTGAAGGAAGGAGAGAAATACATGGGGGAAGAGAAATAAATGCTGGGAAAGAAATAAATGGACGGGAGGGAGATAAATACATGGGGGGGGATATTTGGGGTGAGAGAGAAATACATGGGGGGAGTGTGAAGGAGGGACAGAAATACATTAGGGGGAGTGTGAGGAAGTGGGAGAAATACATGGGAAGGAGGGAGGGAGGGATAGGAATACATGGTAGGGAGAGAAATACATGGGGGTAGGGAGATAAATGCTTGGGGGGAGTGAAGATTTGAGAGCAAGGTTGTGTGTGAGGGGGGGGGATGCTCACAAGCCCACCAACATGTGGAACCCTGGTGGAAACATTTTATTTTATTCTAGGTGGGCCCTTGAAATTGTTTGCAGAGGGCCCAAAAATGTAGTGACGCCACTGCATCTCTATCTCTTTTCTGAGCTGGAATCGGGGTCAGGTGGGGGCTCATTGCAGGGAGCGCCTCTTCCTCCTCCTGCTGGAGGAGTAAGATACACTTATTTTTATTTTTGTGGATAGACTAGAAACTGAGAGCTTAATAAGCAATACAGATTTTTATTCCACAGAGATTTTCACTGCAGACAATCCCCAATTTGTTTTACTTTTCAATACCATTAAAATATTGGTTTTATTAATGTTCATCTACTCATTACTACATATCGGAGATAGTTCTCTCCAGCCCTAGGGCTTCCATGATCTAGTATAGCCTCACATGCAACATTTGACTTAGCCTATCTATAAATTATTACTCTACTGCCACAGCTAGGGTACCTTGAGTGCACATAGAGTTCAGGGCTTTCCTGACATCTCCCCACTTTTGGAGATTTTTCTTGGAAAGGATTCTCTTTAATTATATTCCTTAGTGCACCAACCCTAACCTTCACTATGTATCCAAGGTAGAGCGGGTATCACCACATCCCTGTTCTTTAAGTCATTCAACCTGCATGCAGAGCAGTACTTTACTTCCAAATTGTAAAAGTGTGTTCTGCAAAGCAATTAAACATTGCTAAACTCGAGGTACATTTTATTTACAAATTGAAAAGTTTATTTGCCCAGAGTATTATTTATTTTGAGCTTTAAAAAAAATGTTGTATTTCAGAGGTTTAATTCCTTTCTCCTTTATGGAAGCTCAGGATGACCAGATGCAAAGTTTGCCACAATTAATGCTACAGTACTAATGCTTGGATTATTGTTACTTCTTGGAAGTACACCTTGTCCAGTATTTTTGAAATGGTGCCACAAACTTGCACCTTGATGGGATGTGGCGCCCTTGGCTTTATAGAAATGTGGCTTCTATTCAAGAATGATATTCTAGAGAACCTCTCGAGGGGCACTGAAGTTTCACCTGGGAAGATTATCTTCAAACGTTTTACCACAGTCCATCCAAGAACGAGCCTGATCAACTCTCTTCTGTTTATTATCATCCATGATCTAAGGGTAAATACTGCAACAATAGGGAAAAGGCTCATTAATAACAATAAAAGTCTGGTGAACAAAAATCCCAATGTCTTATAAAATCTAAGAAGTGTACAATGTTATTCACATTGTACATTTTTGTTATGAGAAAATTGATGTAAGCAAATTCACTAATAAGATGTAATCTCTTAGAGAGGTGAACAACAAATCCTCCACAACTGGTCTTGTCACGTGCACAGAACTTGGAAAGTGGTTGTAACAAAAAGTGTTACAAAGTACTACTGACCTTTGAGAATTGTAAAGTACGTGAAAAATTCAGAGATTAAGGTTTTAGCTTTGACAGTTAATTACTGTGTAAAAGGGATGAAAAAGTTATTTTTCACAGTGCTGTCTGGATAACACTGTGTTGTCAAATCCTGACAGATTTACTGATACAACATGACATGCTTCAACAGTAGAAATTAGTGGATACGGTAGTACAGATGTAGCAGTTGTTATTGCTCATGCTGACGCCCTGCAGTGGGACTCACCGCACAAGAAGAAATATAGGCCATTTAATAGCATTATATGAATACAACATAGAGACTAGGCTATTGCACCTGCTGGCAAGTACCAGTGGTTAGAATAATAGCTGTTACCATACATCAGCATACTGTATACAGTATACTGAAACTGTGCACTGGAATCCTTTCCCATGTCAGCTCCCTGTTAAACCAGCTCCCCTTCGAACAGATCTTTTGTTTCTGTTTGTTAGTGACAAAAGAGCTATCATTCTCCACCTAATTAGATTACTGTGAAGGACCAGCAATTCTTGAATGTGCATGTGTTTTAAAGCAGATATGCCCTGTGACACTTTTTGATCTTGTTAAGTGAAAAATCTGCATATTGACTGACAGAGTCATTATAAACCTGAGGTTGTATAGTACAGCAGTCTATAAACATTGTTTAAATAATTTGATAACTGTTATTAATTAGATAACTATTAAAATGTTTTTACATATTATAAACGTTATTCTTACTTGTGTAGACTACAGTTAATGTGAAACAAGAAAGTAGTAGAGTGTCAAATTAACACTAATATAGTATATTACCTGGTGATGCCAAAACGCAATCCCAGCTCTCTTCTCGTTATTCGGATACTTCTCTCTGATATTTTCAAGCCATGCTGATTTTGGAGAATTGCTCATCATTTTCTCTACTCAGTTCCTCCACTAGATTCTTCCCAAACATGCACCTACGGTAAAAACACCAATATAGCATGAAATGTTTCGCAAAATGTACAAAAGAAAAAGCATACCGTATAACCAAAACCTCAGATGTTAAAGAAATTTCAGTTAGTGTAGCAATACAGTTCTTACCCTTTGTAAATTGGAACGAGTGACATTTCTTTCTCTTCTTTCACCGTTGGCATGGTAACAGATAGCATGCAGAGACACCTTCACACTGCACTGGAGAAGCCACTGTTGAATCTGTCTCGTAATTTTTCCTTCTTTTCGCATAATAACACGTTTGTTGCTAAAGTCTTTTATTCATTTTCTATGTCATGATAAAGAAAATAACAATAAGAGCAGGTACTAAATAAATTAGATTAGGATTGAGACTCAGCGAGAGCTGAGGAACATCGTGGTAAGTTACACTATGCCAAAGGTGAGAATGCTTCTGTGTAATGCCTCTATCTGCACAAATCAAAGAGACCCTGTTACATTATAGTAATTAACCAATTAGATGTTGAGACGCTTTAACACTCTACCAATTGAAAAGGTTAAAAAGGTTATGTGGGTACCACAATTAATAATACATCTGTACACCACATACTAGATGTAGGCTATCACAAAAATCTTCTCACAATAACGATATTAAGTAATTTATCGCGATAATGATATTTATTGTGATAAATATCAAATGGAAAACAAAAAATCTAAAGTCATCAAAAACTGTTCCAGGTCATTTTTTTGTGAAATATACTGTAATTCTTATATAAAAAATGCATCTTAATAAATGTAAAATAGCAAATACATTTTAGTACTGTATATCTTTATTTTACAAATATAATATTTTTAAATTAAAGTTATTTTACACTAAATTGACTATAACCACAGTAAAGTCCACTTTTCTTCTCCATGCACATCATTAGCAGTACTCTTTTAAATACAATTAAGGTGAATGAGGGAGTGGGGTCAATGGACATGTGGAATGTGGGGGTTAGGAGGGATGGGGGGTGGATAAGGTCAAGAGGTGTGGGGGAGGAAGGGGTCAAGAGGGTGGAGGGGATAAAGGGGCATGAGGGGAACAGGGAGCTAAGGGGCATGTGAGAAGAGGGGAATAAGAGGCATGGGGGGGGGGAGGAAAGGGGTTAAGAGGTAGGGGAGAGACTAAGAGAATCCTTCACATATTGCAGCCCACTCCGGATTCCATAAACCAGCAGAAGCAGCAAAAAGGGAGGAGTGAAGGGAAGCTCTGTTATTCTGAATCTAAAGCATGCGAGCATACAAGCATGCCTATGACTCCAGCAGCCAGCAGACCATAAAACCGCCGTAATAAACAATGGTAAGTATTGAGTTACAGCCTATTTTTATTACTGTGCTACCGGTATGTTGCCGAACACTACCACTTACTGTATACTTCGCTCTTAACTTAGCTGAAGAGGAATACTGCAAGGTTCTACCAGCCCAAAGTTGTGCGCTCACCCTCTGCATGGAAATAGAGAACTGGTGCCTATTACAAGAACCCGAAAAAGGATACCTGTGAGGACTCGCCAAGCAACCAAGACAGGGGAAGGGAATAAACAACCCAGAGTGAAACAGGATGAACAATAGACCAAGACCTTGATGGTGAATAAAGACTAGAGGCAAGACCCTTACACTGTGCTAATATCCACTGATACCGCTGTACCAGATGATACAAATTTTGCCTCTACTGGATTTTGGTTCAGTGAGAGCATAGCCTTGACCTCTGGTTTTGAGCAGTGCCTATCCTCACCACCACCTTGGACCAGGAACTTGACTGTGAGAGCATGACAGAGGTTGCTCCAGAGGTTCCTCATGAAGAAGACAGATTTTTGGCAGCCTCCTGTGACAATGATATGGACACTTCAATCCAGATAATTCCACAGTGCTGCAAAAAAAAGAAGTAAAACAGCTATGACAGGAACAGTTCAATTTTAAAAATGGGTGTTTCAAGGGGTAACAATGCTCCTTTAAAAACAGGAAGCGACCCCCAGGGTTAAGGTAGGATATAGGATCAATGATCTGAACCAAGCGACAGTATTGAAGGAGGATAGCGATGTTGAAATCACAGGCTGGGGTCGAGGCAGGCATCAGAGAACCAAAGTTGTGGTCACAGGGTGGCAGCAAAAAAATCAGACAGGATCATAGGCTGTGGTCAAGGCAGGCTGAAAGCAAACAGGATAAAAGCTGGAGACTTACAGAAACCAATAGGAAACCATGCTCTTGCAACCTCCTGGATGAAGTTAAGATGACCACTACACACTCAGTGTGGGTGGAAGTGTAAAGTCAAGCACTGGAATCAGCTCATGCACACAAACTTACATAGTTACATAGTTACATAATAGATGAGGTTGAAAAAAGACGTACGTCACTCAAGTTCAACCTATACTAAATTTAGACAACAGATACTTTATCCTATATCTATACATACTTATTGATCCAGAGGAAGGCAAACAAAAAACCCCAGAGTCATATCATCCAATGATATCTCATAATGGGGAAAATAAATTCCATCTTGACTCCAAGAATTGGCAATCGGATTAATCCCTGTATCAACATCCTTTCCATGTATACTTATTTGGTATATCCCTGTATACCTTTCCTAACTAAAAAGATGTCCAACCTTTTTTTGAACAAATCTATTGTACTGTATCTGCCATCACAGTCTCCATGGGTAATGAATTTCCCATTTTAACTGACCTTACTGTAAAGAACCCTTTCCTTTGTTGCTGGTGAAATCTCCTTTCCTCCAACCTAAGGGATGGCCCCCTGTCCTTTGTACTGCCCGTTAGATGAATAGTTATTTTGAAAGCTCCCATTATTGTCCCCGAATATATTTGTATATAGTTATCATATCCCCTCTTAGACGCCTCTTTTCTAATGTAAATAAATCTAAATTAGCTAGCCTCTCCTCATAAGTTAGATTGTCCATTCCTTTTATTAATGTGGTGGCTCTTCTCTGCACTCTCTCTAGTTCCATAATGACTTTTCTTAGGATTGGTGCCCAAAATTGTACTCCATATTCAAGGTGTGGTCTTACTAATGCTTTGTAAAGGGGCATAATTATGTTTACTTCCCTTCCATCCATTGCCTGTTTGATGCAAGATAAGATCTTGTTTGCCTTTGCAGCTACTGCATGACTTTGGGCACCATTACTATGCCTGCTGTCTACAAGCACTCCTAAATCCTTCACCATCAAGGATTCCCCCAATTTATCCCCATTTAATTTGTCATTTGCCTTTTTATTCTTGCATCCCAAATGCATAACCTTACATTTATCTGTATTAAACTTCATCTGCCATTCATCTGCCCACGTTTACAATCTCTCCAAGTCCTTCTTAAGAGAAATTACATCCTGCTCTGATTCTACTACCTTACACAATTTAGTATCATCAGCAAAGATGGAGATTTTGCTCAAAGGTCATTAATAAACAATTTAAAAGCAGGGGCCCAAATACCAATCCCTGAGGTACTCCACTCACGACTTTAGCATAACCTGAAAAAGTTCAATTTATGACAACCCTCTTTTGTCTGTCCTTTAAACAGTTTTCAATCCAGGGGCATATATTATTACCGAGTCCAATTTTCTTTATTTTGTACACCAACCTCTTGTGTGAAACTGTATCAAAAGCCTTTGCAAAATCTAAGTAGATCACATCAACTGCATTACCCTGGTCTAAATTCCTACTTACCTCCTCAACGAAACAAATAAGGTTAGTTTGGCATGATCTATCCTTCAGAAATCCATGCTGACTATTACTAATAATTTTGCTTTCCATTAGGTATTCCTGAATATTATCCTGTATTAAACCTTCAAGTAGTTTCCCCACTATTGAAGTCAGGCTTACAGGTCTGTAATTCCCCGGTTGTGATCTAGCTCCCTTTTTAAATATAGGCACCACATCTGCTTTACGCCAATCTTGTGGTACTGAGCCTGTGGAAATGGAGTCCTTGAATATTAAATATAATGGTTTGGCTATTACTGAGCTTAACTCCTTGAGAACTTTTGGATGTATGCCATCGGGGCCAGGTGCCTTATTTACTTTAATTTTTTCAAGTCGCTTATGAACATCCTTCCTAAGTTAACCAATTGTTCATTAATATGGAGGGTGTGGCTTCCTCCTGCGGCACTACTATTGAACTTGATTCTTCCCTGGTAAACACAGAGGCAAAGATTTTGTTTAATACCTCTGCTTTTTCCTTATCTCCGATAATCTGCCTACCCATCTCACACTGAAAGGGTCCTATATTTTCTATTCTCTTTATTTTGTTATTAGGGTACTTTAAGAACATTTTAGGGTTGACCTTACTTTCTATTGCAATCCTTTTATCATTATCCATTTTTGCTAATTTGATTGCCCTTTTGCAATTTTTGTTACATTCCTTATAATTCTGATACGATGTCTCCGTCCCTTCTGACTTTAAAGAATCTAAATGCCTTCCTCTTCTTGTCCATTTCCTGCCCTACCTGTTTATTTAGCCACATTGGTTTTGACTTATTTCTTTTATACTGATTACCCAAGGGTATACACTGATAAGTGTGCTTTTCTAACAATGTTTTAAAGACTGCCCATTTATCTTCTACATTTTTCGCTGCAAAAACATCATCCCAGTGTATTACTTGTAGATTAGACCTCAGTTTATTAAAATCTGCCTTTCTAAAGTTTAAGGTCTTTGTTGAACCCAAGTAATCTGGGTTTTTTTTAAATGAAACCATGTTACGATCACTGTTACCCAAATGTTCCAGGACTTGAATATTTGTTATTACTTCTACATTGTTTGATATGACCAAATCCAGTACTGACCCTCTCCTAGTTGGTTCTTCAATAATTTGGGTCACATAATTGCCTTTAAGCACCCCCAAAAACCTGTTTCCTTTTGTTGTAATGCTAATCTCATTGCCCCAGTCTATGTCTGGATAATTAAAATCCCCCATTATGCAAACATGACCCAGTTTTGATGCCTTCTCCATTTGCAAAAGTATTTTAGCTTCCTCAATCTCACAGATATTTGGTGGTTTATAGCATATTCCCACAAACATTTTCTTTATACTTTTACCTCCACTGCTAATTTCTATCCACAAAGTCTCTACATTTTCATCATTCCCTTCCTAAACATCATCCCTTATAAAAGGTTTTAGATCCGGTTTAACATATAAACATACTCCACCTCCCCTTCTATTTGTTCAATCCTTCCAAAAAAGTGAATAACCCTCTAAATGAACTGTCCAGTCATGAGTTTCATCCCACCATGTTTCAGTAATGCCTATGATATCAGGTAAAGAGTTGGGGTGCTCAAACCCGCAGCAACTACATCCAATAACATAAATAATATAGCCCCTGGAGATACCAGTGGGAGTGGGTAGGCAAATGTAGACTTGTAAGTATCACAATGACAACAGTCAGACTTAACTATAACAGTCTAAACCAATAAGCCCCACTCACGTCATCTCCAGGGTTTCTCTGCCGGCGTGCAAGCCAAGAAGGATCCAGAATCCAGATATGTCCAGTAGAAAAAACGAATGGCGCACAGCCAGGGAGGTCCCTGTCTGTGTCCCCCAAGGGGGTGAATTTGTCTCCTACTATGTTGCAATAAAGAAAAAGTTTTTTATTCCACACCTGACTCCCTGGCTGTGCGCCATTCGTTTTTTCTAATGCCTATAATATCATACCGCTCCCTTGCAGCTATTAATTCAAGCTCCCCCATTTTATTTATCAGGCTTCGTGCATTAGCAAGCATGCATTTAAGTTTTGTTTCAGCCTATACTATTATCTTTTCTGCTCCTTCCTTTCTGCTCCCACTTGGTTTAGTCTTTAGTAGTTTTCTAGTAATATCTGTATTTACTATGGGTGTCCCTCTTGGATTCAGACTGTGCCAAAGCATCACACAAGGGACTTTAGTGAGTTAAAATGTATGCTCAGTGAGGCACTAACATTACATGGGACAAAAAAATCACGAGAGGCACAGCATGACTACAGAGCCCATTTGATGAGTATTCCCACCTGACACCTCTGCAACCACTGCGAACATTGACAACACTGTAAATGCCACTGTTGGGGAACCCATGGACCACAGAATCCTGAGGTTACATGGGGGTAAATTAGCACTGCACAGGAAGAAAGAACCGTCCTATCACCGGATGAAGAATTGTAAGACATTCCCTTGGCAGTACTGACAAAGTACGCCACCTCTGACAAAGCGCCTCCACGAAACGTAAGTCAGGTGGGAGGCGGAGCCTGATTGACGTCACGACGCTCATGCATTGCAGCAAGGGTGAGAGGCACATTTCACTACCGTACAGATTACCAAGTCTCCACATCGCAGGTCTGATACAATATTGTTTCTTATTCTGCTACATAAGTTGTTACTGCTGTTGTGAACTCAACCGGCTGGCAGTATGTTACTTTCAGATCACAGGTACATTATAACTATATCGTATACATGAAGATTGTGATGAACCGCGACGTATATACTGTACAGACCCAGCTACAACTGTCTCTGTGGTCATAGACGGTTCCATTTAATGCTGATGACAATCACGATTGATTTATTATCAGGGAGCTCTTACTCACACCCTAACTGTATCCATTATTTTGCTCCTAATAGTAGACTTTTTGTTGCACTAGCAAGTCATATGTTATTACCCATAGGTTTTTACCCTGCTGTATATCAGTCTTGTATCTCTATACAAGGGATGTCTTTACCATTAGGTTACTTATTCTTTAAGAGGCTATAACTGGATACAAACTTGATTCGTGCCTCTAGGCCTGTTAACACATTTTGTGTGCCTATAGTCCATATGTTATTAACCATAAGATTCTATCTTGCTGTACAGGTATATCAGTTGTGTATATCTATACTAGGGACTTTTTCACCATTAGGTTAATTATTCTTTAAGAGGCCATAACTGGATACAAACTCTGATTCGTGCCTCTAGGCTTGCTAACAAATTTGTGTGCCTATATTATAGGAGTGGTGAATGATTATATTAACTACTATATATATATAGAGAGAGAGAGAGAGAGAGAAAGCGGTCCATACGGTCCAAAAGCGGAGCACAGCTACAGCGAAGGAAACGGGGGCTACAAACCAGCGAACATCTTAAAAATCCTATATATATAGTGTTTATTTGTAGAGCGTATGGGAGCATGCACGCGTGACCCATTATTAAAGGTTTACATATCAGTCCGCACGCTACAGTACCTGTTCAACTATATACAGGTTTTTAACACTATTAATGTTCAGTCTTGCATTTACGTTATACATATCCTTTGATCGTGCTAGACTGTTAGCACATAGCCTGAATTTTCATCTACATCAGAGTCACTCCACTCCCCATTTATTGCTCTATTTACAATCAATATCGTGCAATTGAGTGCTTCATTATTCACAAGTGCTACTCCCTCACAATAGATCTATTGGACATTTTTTTGGACACAGCTTTTGGACATTTATTTTTCCTCCATTTATTCAATCCATTTGTATTGACACATTGATATTTATGCTTTATCTGTATTTGTATATCTGTTTGTCCAGCAACCAAGCTTTTTTTGCCTTTATTAAATTTCCTTTATTTTTAACAGCTACATAGGATTGCGCTTTTTTCTTTCTAATTTTTTTTAGGATAGGCATATCTTTTTAGAGCTGCATCCCAATGGGTCATTTCCCTTTGATCAGTGTCTGATATTCTTTATACACTAATATTAATTTTATTTATCACTCAATAATTTTCACCTAGTGTTAGTCCTTGATTTGTTTTTGTTTTTTTTATAAATATATATATGTAGTTGTAGTTAATTTCATTGATTGTTTTTCATTTGGTGCAGGTGTGTTTTTAGTCACTGGTGGGGTTATATTAAGGGGTCTGGATTAGTCACTGGTTGCACTGCCCTGAGGAAGGTCCCACTCTGAGGACCGAAACGTTGGCTGCCCTGTGTTGTTAATACACTTTATTTACTTCATTATATTGCGGTGTGCTGTCTCTTTGTTACCTGGATTTCCCTAGTTACCCTGTACATGTTTCTATATGGGACGAGCATCTGCCTTCATTTGAGAAACCGTGAGTGCAAACTATTTTTTCATTGACTATTACTTATGAGTTCTGCACCTGACAATTTAACTGTGTCTCTCTGGCTACCGCGAGCCTTTGAGGAACTTTTTTACTAGTCATATTACTTTATTCGATACACTTAATCTTGGATAATTTTTCATGGAAGAATTTGCAGATTTTGCAGGGATTTTTTCCACTTTATCTGACACTGCAGGCTATAGTGATGCGGAGATAGCCAGTATCCGTTACATGGAGTCTTTTGAATCGGTGCTGGGACCAGACAAACCGGTGGACATTTATAATGATCTTGTTAAACGAAAAAAACGCGAAGTGGATTTTTTTCTCCATGGAGTAACGCTATCACATTATCACAAAGAAAAATTACTCCTGCGTGGTTTTAGAATCAAGAACCAGCCCACGATTGGGTGTAGTGATCCAGACTTTTGCAAGAAATGGATTGCTATTCTCAATAAGTGTTCATTCGACTTAACAATTTTGGTGATTGAGCAATCCAGCAAGGAAATTGTTAAACTGAAAGGGACACGCTAACTGCAGACACAGGCACTAATTGGACTGACAAAATCCAGACCACCATTGACAGCTACAGAGACAATTTGATCAAATACAAAAAAGAGAAATTACGTCTCGTCAAAGCGGATTTCAAAGAGCGCAAGGTGTACCACTGGCTGCTTGGCCTGGGTGAAACAACGGTGGGCAGAGGCGGACAGAGATGGAATCCGTCGCGTGCACAATGAGCCCAGACAGCCTACAGGTCGGGTTTTGCAACTAGTGATACATACCTCTCTGACAACACGGAAAGTTCCGCTCAGGATCCTTTTTTAGGACCAACCGGCAGTGGTTACGCAAAACCGCCGCTCCCCGAATCCGGCGCCAGGGACCAGTCAGGAGGGGTGGCAGAAAATCGACGTTATACCGAGCGAGAAAACAGGAAAGGAAGAGGCTCGAGGGGGTATCGGATGGCACGGTAATCTACAATCTCACGGACCTCTCACTTACCCCTGCTCAACTTAGTGTTCTACATAAAGGGTTAAGCTTTGTTCCCACAAATTCTCAAAACTGCTTCAATTGGGAGGTGGACATGTACAGGTTCAATCGCCAGCACAGACTTAAGGACTTTTTCATCAAATGAGGCCTGACATTCGGTCTGATGTCAAGACCTTCAGAACCAAGAGCAATTTTGACCCGCAAACGGGCAATTCTAGTATTGCAGCATTCATGAATGTTCTGGACAAAGAGACTAGCAGCCGCATTAAAAAACATCAAACCAGTTATCACAATATCACACGGGATGGGAAATTGGCCATTGACGCATTGAAGAACAACACAGATTATCATAAACTGAGCCGCGGACAAAGGGGGCGGGATTGTGATCCTTAAATATGCCTACTACACGCAAGAGATAAAACAACAATTGGCGAATGCGATTCATTACAGACGCTTACCTGGGGACCCAATGGTGGAATACAAGAAGGAGATTGATTCGGTTATACAGATGGGGATCACTAACAGCTGGATTTCTGAAGAGACGGGCACGTTTCTTGTACAGGATTATCCGAGGACACCAGTCCTGTATACTTTGCCCAAAATACACAAATCTCTGACTGCACCACCTGGCAGGCCTATCATCTCAGCCAGAGGGTCCCTATGCCATCCACTTTCCCAATTCGTGGACTTTTATCTCCAGCCAATGGTTCTGGGCATAAGTACCTATGTAAAGGACACCACGGATTTCATTTTGCAGATTAATGATATCCAAATGGAGACTACTGACTGCATCCTAGTAACCCTGGACGTTGGCAGCTTATACACCAACATCCCTCACAAGGAAGGTGTGGATGCTATCCGGGCTAAATTCAACGCCTATACACTGCACACCAGTCCACCTGTCGAGTACTTGTTGTTGCTTATAGAGATCATTCTTAACAAGAATTACTTTAGATTTGAGACGAGCCACTATTTACAACTGAGTGACACCGCCATGGGGTCCAACATGGCTCCATCTTATGCTAATCTATACATGGACATCTAAGAGCACACTCACATCTTGCACGATGCCCCCAATGCGCTTTTTGTTAAGAAATACTTGCGCTATATAGATGATATCTTCATTCTGTGAGATGGCTCTGAGTCTGCTCTCCTGGAATTTATCCAATATTTGAACAATATTCCCTCAACAATTCGTTTTTCAGCGCAATTCAGCTCTAAGGAAATTACCTTCCTGGATACTACTGCATATAAGACAACCAATGGCCTGGCAACTCGGCTCTTTCAAAAGGATACGGATAGGAACACATTACTATACGCAACCAGTCATCATCCTGTGCCGCTTAAGCAAGGACTCCCCTTTTCCCAACTACTTTGGTTCAAAAGGATTACCAGCAACCCAGATGAAGTAGAGTCAAGAACCCTACACAGGATCGCTGTCACTTTGTCAGTACTTTCTCGACAGCCTCTGGGTTTATCAAGCGCAGTATTCGCAAAAACTGGCACATCTTGTCAAGTGACAATAGAATTGGCAACATCTGCAAGGATCCCCCTCTGCTATGCTACAAACGTGGGCGCAATTTGGGCGATATGTTGACGCAATCTGATCCAGTCATCAAATATGCCAATACTAACAGCTGGCTCTGCAGAAAACCAGGAGTTTACCGGTGTCATGGATGTACTAATTGTGTTTTTTTGCAATACGGTACCAGTTTTTCGCATCCACACAGTGGGGCACAAATTAAGATTAGACATTTCATGAACTGCGAGACACGTTTTGTCGTGTATATGATCAGATGTCCCTGCGGCCTCCATTATATTGGGAAAACGTCCAGGATGCTCAAAGAACGCCTTGCAATACATCGCTCTACTATTCGAAAAGCTTTATCAAGTCCTGACAACACTGAGTTTGCGTGCCTTCGTGTGGCCAGACATTTTAAGCTGCTTAAGCATCTCTTGGCCACTATGCGCTGCATGCCTATTTTTCAAGTGCCTCCCTGCATCGAAGAGGTGACAGGAATAAGATCCTGTTGCAGCAAGAGGTCAGATTAATTTATGAGTTAAGAACTGTGGCACCCCTCGGTTTAAATGAAGATCTCAAGCTGGGTTGTTTTTTTGTAAATGTTTTAATTGCCCTGCTCTGCCTTTTCTTCCATACCCCCTTATGTTTTTTCCCGTTTTTCCTTCACTGTTTTTCACTTATTGCACTTCCAAGATGTTCCCATGTCTATTTGTGTGTGGGACTGCCTTGTCCAACCTTCTTTTTATGGTAACCCCATAATGTATTGTTAACCTATTTATACTATAGGTTTCTTTTGTATTATACTCGGGCCATTTTTAGGCCATTTTTTGGGGGGTTAACCTCCAGTGTTGGACATTGCTGTCTCTCTCTCATTTAGCTCCTCTGTGTGTTCTGTGCTGCTTGTAGCTTAAGGGGTTACAGTGTTTTACTTGCTGGGCGGCATCCTTGCCTTACCAGCTCTGTGGTTTGGCCACTAGGATATCGAGCCGCTCAACTATTGACATTTGCATACACATGATGCCTACATGCAGAGCTGCTCGCATTGGACTGTCTGGCTGTCAGTATCTGCATTTGCCTTTCATTGGTCTGCTGGCCTGAGTAGGCGGTGCTCACACAGTTGTAGTTAATTTCATTGATTGTTTTTCATTTGGTGCAGGTGTGTTTTTAGTCACTGGTGGGGGTACATTAAGGGGTCTGGATTAGTCACTGGTTGCACTACCCTGAGGAAGGTCCCACTCTGAGGACTGAAACATTGGCTGCCCTGTGTTGTTAATACACTTTATTTACTTAATTATATTGCGGTGTGCTGTCTCTTTGTTTCCTAGATTTCCCTGGTTACCCTGTACATGTTTCTATATGGGACGAGCATCTGCCTTCATTTGAGAAACTGTAAGTGCAAACTATTTTTTCATTGACTATATGTATATATATATATATATATATTGTGAAAAATGAAAAGCGTGATTAATCAGATAAATTAACCATAATCATGTAGTGATCAAGAAAAAAGCATGTACTACTGTATAGAAAAATGCAGCTCTAATGTGGATTAACCTAATCCATAAATGTATAAAAGAGCGCAAAATTCTAATAGTAGATATCAATACGGACAATTTTATTAAAAAAATAAAGTGCAATAGACTGCTTCTACTTCCCCCAGATTTATTCTGTGGGGGCCTCCTGGCCCTCAAGTGGCAAGTCGGGAACCACCCATTCCGCATTACTTCCCAATGTTATCCCTTCAGCGTCGCCAAAACGATATTTTGGAGATCCCAGAAATATCAGATATTTTTGACCCAATGTCAACTTAATTTCTTAGGCAGACCTATTTATTTTGCTAACCCCCAATCTAAGGTAGCATTTATTATATCCTATTTGAGAGGCAACGTGGTTTTATGGGCTATCCAGTTAGTGAATTTAGACAGTCCACTGCAATAAATCTAGATCAGTTTAAAGCAGAATTTCAGCAAATATTGTATAGATGAGTTATTGTCCAATCAGCAGATAACCAGCTGATGGAGTTTCAACAGGACAACAAAGACCTGATGGTGTATCTTACCCAGTTCAATTGCCTAGTGCTATAATCTGTTTGGCCGGAAGATAAAATGGCTTCCCTCTTTAATAGAGGTCTCAGAGATGAGGTTAAAGATATTTTGACCCAGGTTATTCCGAAACCTGTTACCTACTCGGGGCTGGTGGATTTAGTTCTTCAATTGGAACAGTATTTAACAGAGCATAAGGGAGAAAGACGGAGGAAGGACGCCAGACATTTTTTTGGAATGCCTAGTTTCTGTTCGACATAAAATCAATGTTGATCATATAAGGGATCCTTCAACTAAACTCATGCAAATAGAGAGAACCCTTAAGGAGGAAAGGGAAACGTGAAAGCAAAATTGATATTTCTATTGTGTGAAGCATTTTGTGCGGGAATATCCTAAGAAACCCAAGAACTTACACAAGAGCGTTAACAAACCAAAAACTCCACTTTGTTCTGCTACCACACTACAGGTGGCCGCAGCACACTTGAAAATTCCAGCCTTTATACAGTATAAAGACCATGACCCCATTGATATTTTGATTCTAATCGATTCTGGAGCGAACAGGAATTTTTTTTACTTAATCTTTGCTAAAACCAAGGCATCACAAGAAACAGGATGAAATGGTTAGAGCAGTTGATGGGTCAATGCTTACTTAAGATCCTCTGAAGTGACATAATCTTCCATTGAAAATTACATGCAGTAATGGACATTCAGAAATCCTACAGTTTGATTTCATTGATGTGCCACGCTTCCTTGTTATCCTAGAAATGCCCTGGTTGAGGAAACAGAATCCCACTGTTGACTGGGAGTCACGTTCAGTCAAGTTGTCTCGAATGTTTTGCAGAGATCAGTGTTTTGTGAAAGCAGCCGAGAAACAAATAATGAATCAAGCTATCTTTGCTCTGGCGTTTCGAAGATCCACAGTACATGTGCTATCTATGACCTGAGATAAATCAAGAATTTAAAAGCATTTTAAACCAAATGAAAGCCAAATCCATGTCCCCTCCTTGCTCTTTTGATTACCAAATTAATGTAGAACCCGCCGATAATATCCATTGCAGCAAAATGTATGCACAGAATGAGAAATCATGCATGAGTCACACTGGAGGGCAATAGTCCAAAGAGAGCAATATGGAAGGGAAATAAGTTGGGAAGCGTGGTTCTTCACGATGTCGTGATTTATCTGAAGACTAAATTGATGAAGATGAAGAGGGTGGAAATCGTGATTTTTCAGATAGTTATCCAAGACCTTTTTATTTACACAGTTTCAGCTCTGACAACGAAGATGAAAACATTGAAGTGAAGGAAGAGAAGCCTATAAAGCCATGTGTGATAGCAGAGTGTGGGGAATTGATGAATGGGAATGAGTGTGTAACTTCTACCTTGGATGGTTCTGGTGACACTTACTCTGACTTTCCAGTGGACTTTGATGTAGAAAAAAATAATGTTGGTAAAATCAATGCAATAGCTGAAGACATTAAGAACATAGGAAATAATTTCTTCATAAAAATAAAATCAAAAATCTTCAATAAAAATAAAATATCAGAACTGGGAGATGGCAACAAACAAGTACAATAAGACTCTAAAATATGTTGAAAGCTGCAAAGCATTCACTAGAGATGACAACATATAGAAGTGAAATCTGATCACTGTTAACTGTAACTTTAACTATGTTGCCTGTAAACTGAGACTTTCTGACTGGAGTGCAGTGATTGAAAGCTCTCATGGGGGTCTTGAAATCGATCCATCTAGCACAAAGGCTCTTTACATACAGTATGGGCTCAAGACTGGAAAGGATTGAAATATAATGAACATGCACTGGAGCATCATAAGACGGCTCATGAACTATCACCTAATGACAAAGTTCTGAGCGGTGAAATACTTTGAGTTAAGCAGAGAAATAAGGATACCCGCAAGCCTAAGGTACTAGACACTAGTCAGGAGTATAAGGTTTGGAACAACCTGGTTCCAAACATGGGGGGGGAAATCATTTTGTTTGGTGGAATGAAACAAAGGCCTATACTGTACCTTCTCTCTTTAGGTAATTATTTACTTTTGTCGCCTGAGAATATTTCAGTAATCCTTTCTAGCTCATTACAAAATAGGAAATTCCAGTCAAATTGTACTGTACACAGTCTATTCTTCAAAGTTGCATCTTTGATCCATGATTTAAGCCTAAAAAAACAGACAGTAAAATATGCTCACCGAGCTCTCTCTCTCAGGACTTTATCAGCAACCCTTTCAAAATCCTTTTGGTAGAAATGTTGTGGGCTAATTTTTCTTTCTTTCTGTTTTTTTGATCTCCCAGCATTGATTGCCTATCTGATGATGCTTTTATTAATATATATGTAGAGGTAGTAAGATTTACTGCCTCCGTGACCGCAGATCAAAAGGCTGAAATCTGTGACTCATGTGCAGTTGGTCCGTGGCCCCCAAAAGTGGTACATTTTGGACCTGGGAGGATTAAAGCAGTGTTATAGAGCTGGCCTAGCCCGTATGGGTGGCAACAGCAATTGACCGGGGGGTGCGGTCCCCCCCCCCCATCTGGTCTGGTGGTCGCGAGCGCGATCGGGGAGTCAGTTGGGGCGGTTGGGTTTCAAATTAGAGCCAAGGAACAAGCAACTGTCACTTGTTCCTTGGCGTTGGAGCAGTTTAGACCTCTCTTTCTCCTCCTCATCAGTGTTGGATGTTTTACTTATATTTTCCTCTCCTGAATCTTAAAGGTGGCACTCCCCCCCTCTGTGTTGCCGCTTTGTTTTAGTTAGCGGCGAGGGGGGAGGCAAGATTCAGGTGGAGAGGGATTGTGGGGAGGAGGGGAGATTGGTCTGGCCTGGCCGGGCCATCCCTGTCCTCCATCTGCGGCCTGACCGAGTGCAGCATGGAGCGATCTGTGGGGGGCAGGAGCAGGTGAGGTGCCGGGACTCGGTGGAGGGGAGTGGTTTCTGTGCGGCGTCTCTACCCGCCCAGACAAGGGTTCTCTGTTTGAGTGGAGAATGTCGGGGGGGATTGGCGGACAAGGGAGGCGAGCGCTTGGGTCTTCCGTGTGGTACCGCCTCCCGCCGCTGTTTGAGTTAGTGGCGGCGGGCGAGGGGGACACGGTGAGGAGAGGGACTCCTTTGGGTTTTCCCCCAGGGGGGAGGGACACAGCCCCCGGTGGTCGGGTCGGTCATGGAGGTGGGCACGCGGGTCTCTCGTGTAGCGCTACCTCCTACAGCCGTTCAGAGGAATCGACAGGCCAAGGGGGCAGGCGCGCTCGGGTCTACAGTGTGGCGAAAGTGACAGGGGGAGGTCAGATGTCTGGATGGCAGTGGAGGCGGGCGCACGGTTTCCCATGTGGTGCCGCCCCTACGGGTCGCGGCTGCCCCAGGGAAATAAATGTCAGGCGTCTGGCCGGCAGTGTAGGCGGGCGCACGGTCTCCCGTGTGGCACTGCTCCTACGGTAGGGGGGGGCGCGCCAGGGGGAGAGTGTCAGTGGCAGGGGAGTTGGGAGCACGGGAATCCCGCTTGGCGCTGCCCCCTATGGCTCGCGCCTCTCTTCTGGGGTATATGTGGTTCCTGGGAGGGGGTATTAGCAGAGCTTTAGTCTGCCCTGCAGTGGCTGGTGACAGGAGGAGAAAGTTTGTGGGAGGAGCACAGGAGGCAGGTGCATGGGGTTCATGCGTAGCTCCGCCTCCTCGGGAGTATGGGCCAATTGCCTCATAAAAAAAAAACAGCAATAGGTGCTGGTTTTTGAGTGTTACATTTATTGCGTGGTTTAACAAACTTAAAAAAAAAAAAAAAAAAATAGGTGGGTGTGTGTATACAGCTATATACCTCAAATAAAAAGATCACTTGTGAGCACATTGACATGTCTTAGGCAGGTCTGCAACCCTGCCTTTCACCATTATCACCCACCTTACAGTGTCCCTCAGCAGCAAGGGGTTCTGGGAAATGACACATATATATATTTATATATATATATGTATGTGGGCATGTGTATGAGTATATGTTATTTACATTTGGTGGTTCAAGTTACACCATGTAGTACAGTGTAGTACAGTGTATACATATCGTGCTGGAAGGAGTGCATTTGGGGGATCAGGTACGTAAGGGGCCACACAAGTTGGGCATTCTTTACAATTTCACCAGGTGCTCCATGGTTTACGGGGGCGAGGCAGATATTCTGCCGGTAGCCATACCTTATTGGGGCAGCGCATGTAGTCGCTGCTTAAACGTTGCTCTTGTGGGTTTTAATTCAGTGCGGTATGTTTGGAGCCATGGGGCAGGGTTTTTTTTTTTTTTTTTAATGGTGCAATGGGGCCTGTTTTGCGCCATATGGCAGGGGAGTTTGGTACAATGTGGCAAGTTTTTGCTCCATTTGGCCTGGGATATTTGTACAGTTTGGCAGGTGGTGCAACATGTGGCGTAGGATGTGTACAGTGCGCCAGGCCATGCATCTAGCGGCATGGGAAATCTGAACAATTGGGTCATCCACGCCGGTGCCACGGGGGGCCCCGCATGGCCGAGGGCTGCCTCATTGGGGGCACCAAGGGGTTCATGGGCCATGGGGGTTATCTTTACCTTAAGCTGGTTGAGCGGTGCAAGTTTCTTTTGAGTGTCGCAAGAATTGTGTAGGTCAATGCAATGTTTGAGCCTAACGCAGAATATTACTGGGATTAGATTTATAATTATATTTAGTTGGGATAGTTATAGGTGATTTAAGAATGGAATATGACATTAACTAATGCAGCTATTACTGCATTGGGATTCAGATATGTACACAAAACATGCACACCATGTGGCCACCCCTCACACGCCACATGGCCTACAGTGAGCCGGATACTATGTCCCCACAGGCGATAATATGGTGTTAGCATTTGCTGCATGCTACGATTGCTGATCAGCAGATGTATGGAGGTTTTGTTCCGGTTAAGTATACCTAGTTTTGCAGAGGTTTTGGATGGCAGGGTACTATTGTGCATCACGAATGTTAGAGGGGAGTCAAACCAGATGCCCAAGTATTGGAAACATGTTTCAGGAGTAACAGTGTGTCCAGGAGTGACCGGTGTCTGCTCAAGCAGTGGAAGCTTTGGAATTCAGATTTGGTCCCAAATAGCATTTGTTACCGACTTGTTAGTGTTTGAAAAACAGCTTGTTGTGGGAAAACCAAATTTTCAAGTCTCAAAGTCACATGGAAATAGGTGATCGAGATCAGAGAGGCTATGGCTGTGTGCGCATAAGATGGGGCCAGCTGCATACAAGGGTATTGAAGCTCTCTTATAAGCTTTAGGAATATCATTGATGATCAGTTAGAAGAGTAGGGGCCTCAGAAAGGTCTTGCCGGACACCACAGGTCATATCCAAGGGGTCGGACATAGAGCCTGTGATGGATACATGCTGGGATATACCTGATAGGTAGAAAGGAAACCAGCTTTTAAGCATGCTTCTGTATCGCAGAACTATGGAGTTGATTGGGCAAGATGACATGATCAACATGTTCAAAAGCCTTGTGAAATCTAGGGACATAGCACTACAGAGTTGTCATCTTTCCACACCACACTTGAGTTCTTTACAAATTTGTAGCAGGGGTTACCAAGGAGGGTTTGGGGTTGAAGCCAGATTGTAACGGCTAAAAAAAAAAAAAAAAAAATATTTGGCTTGGTATGGTTTTTGCTTAATTTGGGAGCGAAACAATTTCCATGACTTCGGATAGTGTTGGGTGAAGAGATTTTGGCCTGTCATTTGAGGCAGTGGTTTTGTCCCCACTTTTGAAGCTTGGGATAGCTCTGAAACTTCCAGGTCTCTGGTTATGGCCTGCAGACAGAGTAGAGGTGATTATGGAAGCTATTGGTTTAATAATAGTAAATAAAAATGTAAAAAAAAAAAAAAAATTTAGCCTTGGGCCCAAGTATATTGGTTTAAGTTTTGTCAAGGTTTTAGAAAACAAGCAGATTTAAGAGACAATTTTCAAGTCTCAAGGTTAGAGCTCAGTATGTGGTCACGGTCGGAGAAGCTATGTGCGTTCATAAGATTGTTTGGTGGCATTCAAGTTTGTTGAAGAGTATCGATCATGGAGTAGGAATGGGGGTCCAGAGTTGGCATTGCAGTTCACAGGTGTTGGCCAAGGGGTTTTAGCCAGAGCTTGATGGATCCATGGGGGGTCCAACGGGATAGGAATGAAAGCAGGCTTCCTTATTCCAGCACACTGGAGCTGGTTAAGCAGTATAACAGATCAACATGATTGACAGTATCAAAATCTAGGAACATTGCACAGGAGTTGGTGCAAGCCACACTGGTTTCAAGGTAAATTCTTAGCTTGGGATTTACCGGGGAGTGTCTGGGGAAAGCCAGATTGAACAGGGGCTAGAAAAACCTGTTTTGGAAAAGTGTTTGCTCACTTGAGCCAGAGTGGAATGGGTCACGAGAATCTGTGTTGGTACAGCGATCGTTCATTTTGGGACATGGGTCCCCCACACAAAAAACAGGTGCTGGACATGGGTCCCCCACAAAAACACGTGTGGGACATGGGTCCCTGGGAAAAAAAAACAGGTGTGGGACATGGGTCCCCACAAAAACAGGTGTGGGACATGGGTCCCCACAAAAACAGGTGTGGGACATGGGTCCCCACAAAAACAGGTGTGGGACATGGGTCCCCACAAAAACAGGTGTGGGACATGGGTCCCCACAAAAACAGGTGTGGGACATGGGTCCCTGGGAAAAACAGGTGTGGGACATGGGTCCCTGGAAAAACAGGTGTGGGACATGGGTCCCTGGAAAAACAGGTGTGGGACATGGGTCCCCACAAAAACAGGTGTGGGACATGGGTCCCCACAAAAACAGGTATGGGACATGGGTCCCCACAAAAACAGGTGTGGGACATGGGTCCCCACAAAAACAGGTATGGGACATGGGTCCCCACAAAAACAGGTGTGGGACATGGGTCCCTGGGAAAAACAGGGGTGGGACATGGGTTTCAAGGTAAATTCTTAGCTTGGGATTTACCGGGGAGTGTCTGGGGAAAGCCAGATTGAACAGGGGCTAGAAAAACCTGTTTTGGAAAAGTGTTTGCTCACTTGAGCCAGAGTGGAATGGGTCACGAGAATCTGTGTTGGTACAGCGATCGTTCATTTTGGGACATGGGTCCCCCACACAAAAAACAGGTGCTGGACATGGGTCCCCCACAAAAACAGGTGTGGGACATGGGTCCCTGGGGAAAAAAAAACAGGTGTGGGACATGGGTCCCCACAAAAACAGGTGTGGGACATGGGTCCCTGGAAAAACAGGGGTGGGACATGGGTCCCCACAAAAACAGGTGTGGGACATGGGTCCCCACAAAAACAGGTGTGGGACATGGGTCCCCACAAAAACAGGTGTGGGACATGGGTCCCTGGGAAAAACAGGGGTGGGACATGGGTCCCTGGAAAAACAGGGGTGGGACATGGGTCCCCACAAAAACAGGTGTGGGACATGGGTCCCCACAAAAATAGGTGTGGGACATGGATCCCCACAAAAACAGGTGTGGGACATGGGTCCCCACAAAAACAGGTGTGGGACATGGGTCCCTGGGAAAAACAGGTGTGGGACATGGGTCCCTGGAAAAACAGGTGTGGGACATGGGTCCCCACAAAAACAGGTGTGGGACATGGTCCCCACAAAAACAGATGTGGGACAGGGGTCCCTGGGAAAAACAGGGGTGGGACATGGGTCCCTGGAAAAACAGGGGTGGGACATGGGTCCCAACCCTATAAAAAAAAAAAAAAAAAAAAAACACAGATGCGGGACACGGTTCCTCAGCAAAACAGGTGCGGGACACGGTTCCCCGGCAGAAACACGATGGCGGACGGCAACGGGCGTTGTCCTCGGCCTGGCCGGAAACAGACGCCAGGAGAGACTTTCTAATAGAAGGTTGGGCGTATATATAAAAAAAATCACCGGGTGGAGCCCTGAAAGCGGTTAACACGCTTGAAACGTAGAAGGAGTCATGCTTCACGAAACACAATGTTTATTAGCATTGCAGCAGTCTGACAAACCGCTGGGGAGTGTTTTCAACAGGGGGACTCGTGGACTATCGTCACACGGCGATGGGGTTTTGTTTTCTACAGTTCAAAGACATTTCAGACACCGTGGAGGACCTTCATTCGAAAGGCTAGACGAGGTGGTGGGGCCTGGCATGCGGTGCGCAATGCCGCTGGTTGGCAAGGGTAAGAAGCAAAGAATGGCAAGCGTGAGAGTGAGGTGCTACCCTCGCAGGTCAGGGTTTATCACAACTTTTTTCAGGTTGCAATGCCGGGTGAGACAGATTTGGGAAGCAGGGACGATGAGCATACGTCTGGCACTGTTTTCACGAACGACAGGGCAGTCGGTTAACACGGGGGTATCAAGGGGGGCCCGACAAGGGGTGGGAAGGTACACCAGGGGTCCGGTCTCAGGAACCCGCACAAGCAGCATGGGCACGGAAAAGTTTAGGGGTGTGTAGGGAGGCACCCATGACAGACATTATAGGGGGCATTTGGTTGAGCGCATGGGTACACCCACGCCAGAAGCAGCATCACCTTCAGTTGGCCCATTCAATTCACAGGGCTGGACGCAGCCATGTTGGCAGGGTCCCGACAGGCGGTTATCATCGCACCGGGGACAAACAAAGAGAAGTTTGGGGTGGAGCCCTCTCGAGCTCTCTCAGAAAACAGTGCGGGACATGGGCACAAGCGGTGCCAGCTTCTGCATCAGTCGGGTCCCGACAGGCGGTTCACATCGCCGCCGGGGACTAGTACAGTATAGATTAGTGGGATGCTGGGCAAAAGAGCTGGGATGTGCGCGAGTAGCCTAGGAGAAATCAACAAGGCGAGGGAAAGAAATTAACAAAAGGTGGGGAGCTTGACAAGACCTTGCGGGGGCGGGTTGTTTTTCAACCACAGTCCAACCAAGAGATAAGCAGAGGGTTAAGGAGGAAGTGGTTCCATTTGTTGGTTGACAAGTTTGAAGTGCAGGAGGGAGGTGAGGAGGTCAGTGCAAGGTTGGCGTAGATTCCGTGGTAATTTGGATCGTGGGGGACTCAATGGTACACTGGGCTGGAAAGGGGGCGAATTCGCGCCCCTACGGAAAGAATTTAGGTTTGAGTATGGAGCAGGTGGAGGTAACGTGGTGGGGGATGAGAGGGATGCGGTGGGGACGGCTTTTTCCGCTGCTAATTTCTAGGGCCAGGGGTAGGAGGGCACCGGACATCATCATTATTCATGTTGGGGGTAATGATGTGGCAAAATTGCGGTTGATTGATTTATTCCAGCAGATTAAGCAAGATTTGGCGCGTATGTTAACGTTTTGGCCAGGGGTGCAATTAGTTTGGTCCGAGATAATATGCAGGTTGGTTTGGAGGGGTGCGCGTATCCCAGGGTGAGTTAACAAGATGAGGAAGAGGTTAAACAGGAAGGTGGGGAATTTCTTGGTTCAATGTGGGGGTTGGGTCATTCGTCACCCACAGTTCAGTTTTAAATTGGGAGGCTGGTTTAGGGAGGATGGGGTACAGTTGTCAGATGTTGGGGTGTACATGTTTAATAATGATTTACAGGAAGGATTGGAAGAGGTCATAGGGGTATGGCGGTACGGGTCTGATTTAAGGGGGTTAAACAGGCCCGTTGGTGGCGGCAGTTGGGGGGGGTAGGTGCTTGTCCCGCCAGAAATGGCTCGGGGCTGGTAACCGGGTGGTTTGAAGCGAGGGGGTAGGTCACTGGGACGTACTTCCGGGTGCCCCCTTTGCGTTGCCCAGCTCTGAGCATTCTGGCGCGGACAGGTGGTACGCTATCCCCATTTGTGTTTAATAAATAAGCCGCGGCCTTTTACCTCCATAAATGTGTCCTCTCGTTATTTGTATGTTTTATATAGAGGGGTAATAGGAGAGGGGGGGGAAGCTCGCGCCTCCTTGGTCATAGAGCTGGCCTAGCCCGTATGGGTGGCAACAGCAATTGACCGAGGGGTGCTGTCCCCCCCCCCCATCTGGTCTGGTGGTCGCGAGTGCGATCGGGGAGTCAGTTGGGGCGGTTGGGTTTCAAATTAGAGCCAAGGAACAAGCAACTGTCACTTGTTCCTTGGCGTTGGAGCAGTTTCCCACCCACCCATCCCTTTGAGTTAAGTTAATTAAAAAAAAAAAAAAAAAAAATTGTTTTCAGTGTTAACATTTCTTTATTTTGCAGATAAGTAAGAGAATATTTGAAACAAGGAAGAAAAGATTATGATGGAGGGGTCAGTGGACCAATTGCTTTGTCATGGCGGTAGTTGGGGGGGGGTAGGTGCTTGTCCCGCCAGAAGTGGCTCGGGGCTGGTAACCGGGGGGTTTGAAGCGAGGGGGTAGGTCACCGGGACGTACTTCCAGGTGCCCCCTTTGCGTTGCCCAGCTCTGAGCATTCTGGCACGGACAGGTGGTACGCTATCCCCATTTGTGTTTAATAAATAAGCCGCGGCCTTTTACCTCCATAAATGTGTCCTCTCGTTATTTGTATGTTTTATGTAGAGGGGTAATAGGAGAGGGGGGGGAAGCTCGCTCCTCCTTGGTCAATAGTCCTGGGCTAGACAGTCTGCAGTATCTGTACAGAGTAGTCCCAGAGAGAAAAACTATCTCCATATCTCCCCTGTAGCAGTTCCTACAGACTCTAATCTTTCCTTGACAACGTAGATGCCCAAAAATGGGTCTTTACGTGATAAGGGTGGAAATTAAGGACCATATTCAGTCATTTACATTATCAAGGGGTAGGACATTTAAATACGGATTGAAGCAGGGGCACTCGTGAGGTGAAACTCACTAATATCAGCTCTGGGGACCCCCTGCTTTCAGAGATACAAACCTCCATAATGAATGCCAATAGCCGCTCTGGCTGGGGTTTAATGCTCCCGCACCACACCACTTGGGCCCAGCTGAAGTGGCTACCAGCATTCCCTATTGACTTCTTCTCCGGGAGCAGGGGGTCCTCTGAGCTGAAATTAATAGGGTTCCCTTCCGGAGACCCCCTGTTTCAATCCAGCATAGAAAAATAAAAAGTTAAAAAAAAACACAGTAAAACATTAAACATACTGCATATTTAAAATAAATGTTAAACCATTACCCTACAGGAGGCCTAACCACCCACCCTGGGCCAAATATCCCCTTCACCCACCCCCAAAAGATCACACCACTCATCAAATACAGTTATGGGCAATAGCCCTATTGGCTACATCTGGCTAATAACACTTTAGCCCATTCCAGCGCATAAAATACATTTACTGTAACAAAATACACATTAAAAGAAAAAAAAACACTAGCCATTAAATCCATTGATTGTTACTGAGGTTATCTATGCCCTCACCCGGATCACAGATACCCACATTTGATTAAATAGCTAGTGTTTGATTTTATTTGACTATGTATTTTGTTACAGTAAATGTGTTTAATGCTTTGGAATGGGTAAAAGCGCTATTAGCCAGATGTGGCTAAAATGGCTATTACCCATTAATATTTGTGGTGGGGGGGTGTTTTGTTGGGGTAGTGGGGGTGGATAAAGGGGGTAATTGCCCTGGGGTGGGTGGTTAGGTTTAACATTTGATTTAATGTTCATTTGAAGGACAGAACGGAGTCTGTAGGAGCTGTTCATGGAGACACATAGAGACACTGCTTCTCTTTAAGACTCTTCTGCACAGCTCTTACAGACTTGTGACTGGCTCGGTAGGATTAATACTGCAGTTGTTCCATTTAGAAGCAGGTACCCCCATTGAGTTAATCCTCCCGGGCTGCTTACTCCTTTCTTGGCAACGACCGGGCCCTGGCCTGGCTACGTTCCGGCCCTCTAAAACTTTTGCCGTCAAGGTTAAGTCTTGATACATCTTTAGAAACTTTTTTTGCAAAAATAACAAAGATTTTTTAAGTATATTGACAAGTTTTGGATATGCTGTGTTTAAAATAATATTAGCCTTCAAGCAGCAAAATGTGAAATATCATATATGATTTATTTTTAAATAAATCAGTTCTGTAGTATCAGATAATAATGTCTACATTTTATCCTAATGACATGTGTAATGATTGTTTTAATATACTGATCATCATTTGGTTGCTACTGCAACCATATAGAAAGTGATATCCACTTTCTCTTTTGAAACAGGCTCTGACGCACACCTGTTTATGCTCTGCCCTTTGGCAACAATGTATCCTAAACAGATCTGTTGCTATGTTCCAAACAGCAGATTGTCTATTGCTCTGAAAGCTGTAACAATAATGTGCTACACTTAGTAATATAATCTTACATATCTGCTGCAGCATTTCACAGACTGCAGCACAAATTTAGAAGTCGGCCATTTCGATAGGCACACACTCAGAGTTTTTACAGATTTATACCAGCAGCACCAAACAATTGTCAGCTTAGGAAAAAATGTATATTTATACTGTACATTGTCACATATAAAAATAAGAAAAGAAGAAAAAGAAGAGGGAAAGTAGTATTGCTGCATTAATACTGCAATATCTTTTTTATGTATGTAGTACAATGTATAATGGGCCTGTCAGATCAATTTGCCACAGTAATTAAGATTAAAAAAATGTGAGATTAATATTTCAAGTAGTCCAGTGATAATTACTCTTCAGAGTTAATTACATTGCATGAGAATACTTCATTTGGTGGGGGGGGGGATTAATTTCCATATAGATTGCCATATTTGAGAGCACTTCCTCACTCCTCACAGCCACTTCGCCAAGTCTTCACCGCCTTGTTGGTGAAACAATTTGCCTTCAGTTACTGTACTCTTTGGACTTTATAACACATGGCCCAGAGAGTGATAAATATATCAAGTGAATAAAATTACTGTCTCTTAAAAATCAATGCATACTGTATGTAGAGGGAAACACATGAGAATTGGAGAGTTTTACGGGAGGGAAAAGAATCCTGGAGTCATTAGAGCAATGGCAACATCAGTTCCACGTGACCATGTCAAAAAGCATTATGACTAAGAGGGGAGAAAGGTAAATGTTTTACCTTTATGCCTAAATAATGGTTAAAAAGTTTGCAAGCTTATACCTACTGTACCATTTGCCCAGATACCTCATACTTCTTTTCTCTTGGCCCATTTACATTTAATTGTACATTTTTTGTATCACACTAATTAACATCTATCTTACTGTACTTGGGTGTAAATATTGCATACATTTGAAATTTTATTTCAGCTTCTTTTGTGAGAAATCTGCCTGGAGAAGGGACCATAGTTGTCCTGAGAATGTGTACTCTTTTTAACCATTAGTTAGCCATTAAAAGGTACAGTATCACTTCTACCTCACTTTTGTTCTGTCTACTACATGATACCATCCTCTATTCTGGTTTAAATGAAAATCCATTATAGGTCAGCAGTTAATGTGTGTGTATGTGTATTGTATATTATTCTAAAAGTCAAATACTGTACATACAGATGCAGCGGCCATAATGTTAAGAAATCACGTGGTTTATACCTCAGAATACCCATGTGATGGCGCGGGATTACTTCCAACTATACCGTCTTAAGACGCGAGTGCAGGCGAGTGCATAAAATGACATTTTAGTGTTCTGGCTTTTAAACACCTGAAATTGACACAGTAGCACAGTAGCACAGTACTGTACACATTACAATTCATTCATTTCATTGTATATACAGTAATTGCACACAATCCCTAAAATTCAAACAAAGCAACCGCGATAAACACGTGTGCCTGGGGTGATTGGTCACATTCATGCCGCGTGGAGTACAGCAGCGCACACAAAAACGGTGCTGTGATGCCTTAAAATAATGCCCGCTGACTCTGTAGGTAATGTAAATCAGGCTGTATGACATTTCTGGCTATATCAGGAATTTTTCTTCAGGCAGGGGAGCACAAATTTAATGTGTGCTTTGCATTAACTTTGTTGTATAATCTTTTAGGTGATTCACTGATTAGATGAGCAGATGAGCAAAGCAAAGACATCAGCAAGATGCACTCTGTGTGTTTTTTTGTTATTCTGTTTTTTCGTTAGTGTGTTCTCTCTACACCAGAACCAAACGCCTTGACTGATTCTGATGAAATTTTGAGGGCACCTTTCTGTCATCCTAACAATGATCTGCCAGAAGATTCAACCAAATCAATGCAGCCCCCGCCTTGAAATATATGTTTTTGTTTTTTGAAGGGATTAAAACATAAGACAAACAGTACATCTCATTGACCTGATTCTTGATACAAAACATTACATTTATTATTTAGAAACTTGTGCTACATTTTGAGACAATTTGCTTGAACTGTTTCAGAGAAATGACATTTTTTTAAATGAAACTAAATTGGTAACCACGGTAACAAATAAAATTGTAGCACAACAACCTGCAGATTTACTTTGACATCCAAGGGCAGTGATAATTATTCACTGTGCAATAGATTTTTCATGGTATCTACAATGTTAGTATAACTGTTCATACATGTAGAATTTAGAGAACTGAATCTCCTGAGTGGTGCTACAAAAATCAATGTGAGTATTATGTGCCAAAAGCGGGAAAGAGACGTCAATGCATAAGAACAAGAAATGGATCAGGCACTCTGCGTATTAGTCCGTATAATCCTGTGCTGTAGCAGTAATTGGGGCAGTGAATCACAGATGTGAGCCTGCAGGAAAGAGGCCAAACATCGCAGTCCTGCAGTGTGAAGCGGTGCGGCAGGTACAGCTGTAGCAGCCATTATTCGAATAAATCACGCGGTGTATAAATCGGAATACCCATGTCATGGCGCGTGTGTGTAAGGAATCCTTTGCGACGTGTTCCCTTCTTACCTAGTGCTGCTGCTGCCGCTGCTCCACTCTCCGCTCATGCGTGCAACCCCGCTCTGATTATGTGACAATGTGCAACGATACCCAGCTGCGTGTCAAGCATCAATTGTGCCCCTTGTCTCTTGCAGCCTATCCTGGCTTCTGCTGGGTCCGCACCTGCTCCACCCCCTGTCTGTCTGCCTACATATACCCTGTTCCTGCTCTCAGTCAGTGCTCAGCATAATTCGGCATAGCCTCACTGCTTCCTACAGTTGTGTCTTGACTTGTTCTAGTCTTGTCAGTCAGTCAATCAGTCTCTCTCTCCCTCTCCCCCTCCCTCTCCCCCTCCCTCTGCCCTCCCTCTCCCCCTCCCTCTCCCCCTCCCTCTCCCCCTCCCTCTCCCCCTCCCTCTCCCCCTCCCCCTCCCTCCCTCTCTGTCGCGCCCTCTCTCTCTGTCTCCCCCTCTCTGTCTCCCCCTCTCCCTCTCTCTCC
Source organism: Ascaphus truei (assembly GCF_040206685.1). Lineage (NCBI taxonomy): Eukaryota > Metazoa > Chordata > Amphibia > Anura > Ascaphidae > Ascaphus > Ascaphus truei. The sequence goes on from NC_134488.1 coordinate 83,216,014, forward strand.
CCCTCTCCCTCTCTGTCTCCCCCTCTCCCTCTCTCTCCCCCTCTCCCTCTCCCTCTCTCTCTCTGTCTCCCCCTCTCCCTCTATCTACCCATCTCTCTGTCTCCCCCTCTCCCCCTCTCCGACTTAGCATTTGATAGTGGACATGTCTGAGGATCTGAGCCCTCAGCATTTTAATTTAACTGACAGTAGCATGTTGAATGGTTTCACAGTGAGAGGATAAGTTCCATTTCAGTGAATGAGCTGTAAGGTGTGTTACAGCTTAGCACTGCTGTGTAAACATGGCCCTTCCTGTCAGTATGAAAGGGAATAGATATAAGAACCACACAGTGTGAACAGAGTGCATCAGACCTGCAGTTTTTTGTTATTCCAACTCTTTATAGTAGGTGTACATATGGAGAGAATATGGTCTTTTTTGCTGCTATTGTATTACTTCAGAAGCTTAGCAAAGCAAATAAACATTCTGAATTTCTTACAACACTAAGCAGTTTGTGAGTTAAGTTTAAACTTATTGAAAATACTCTTATTAATCATTTCATACAGTATGTAAATGATGTTTAAAATTCCTCTTTTGTGATAATATATTGTTGTTTAAGTTAAAAAAATCTTGGTAAAAGAATTTTACCACTTAGAGTACCCAAGGTCCACAAATGTTTGCACAATCCTCCAGGTTGTTACATTATTTCAAGCGCATTCGATAATATTAAGCGTGCCCCAATATGTAGATTATATTCTGCTACTTTATGTCAATAACCTCAGGTCCTACTTGAGTGACACACTGCATGTCTTCGACTCCATCTCATGGATTAAGTGGAAATCCACTTACAAATAGGCCACCTGTGATGTTACATCTCTTTACATTTGTATGGAGCACAGGAGGGGTATACATTTTATTTTAAATCACAATTAATTTCTTTTTGAGCAGGTTTTTTTTATTTGGAGATATGTGGAAATATAGTGGTTCGCCCCCAGCTATGTCCATCTCTATATGGGATTGTTAGAGGAGAAAAATGTTTGGAACAACCTATATTTGGGGGAAGACCTGTATTATTACGGCTGTTTCATAGATGACATTATTATTATTTGTGAAGGTGTGGGGGACAAATTTAGGGATATCATTTAGCCCCTTAAATCATCATGATATGGGGCTAAAATGTACTCACATTCAGAAGTTCAAGTTCTATTGTTTTTCTTGATTTAATACTTTCCATCAGCGATAACTGAAGTATCAAGACCAATGCCAATTTCAAACTAGTCAATTTTAATAATTACCTGTAAGCTACTAGCAACCACCATCACAGATGGGTTGATAATATACCTATTGGTCAATACAATAGAATCAAGAGAAACCGCACTGTTGAGGAAGTTTTTTTTCATAACAATCAAAGACTAGCAAACAAATTTATTGCAAAAGGTTACAATTGCCCACTATTATCAGAAGCCTTTCAAAACATCCAATGCACTAATGGAACTATTTTACTAGCGGAGTACAAACTTAAAAGCCAGTCCCAGGGACATGTTCCTGGTAGACATATATGATCAAAATACAAAACATATAGTCAACATGTAGGGAGTTATGTTCTCCCAAAATGTATCACCAAATCCAATCAATCAGCATATTAAATTAAAACGGTCTTAAACAGACATTGGGGAATTAGGGAGTTCTTTTTATATGACCCAATTTTGGACCCTGAACTACCTAAACAGATTCCTGTTATCTTTAAGAAAGCAAGAAATGTAAAGAACATTTTGGCAACCAGCAAATTGAAATCTATTAAGGTTTCCACAAAAAAAAAAACATTTTTTTTTTATTCCCAATGGTAACTTTAGATGTGGTAAGAGCAGAGGCATTACCTACAGACACGTAGTTACTAAGGATGCCTTTGACTCCAAAAGTAACAATAGTAAAATGAAGGTTAAGGGACACCTTAATTGTCTGACCACCACTGTTGTTTATATGATATCCTGTGCCTGTGGTTTCCAATATGTGGGGTGAACTACCGAGGCATTAAGCACCAGGTTCCAGGAGCACAGATGAAGTATCATCAATGGGAACAACACTCATAGCAGCCTATTCTAGTAGCTTTGATAAGAGATTTATCTAGAATTTTGAGCACTTCTCGAACGAGTTTGCAAGTGCAGATATTCAGAAAGTTCTGATAACATGCCAAACTCGCTCAAGAAGTACTTCTACCCAATCGGTCACGCTCCTGCAAAGATAAACTGTGTGGAAACTCCTAAATTGCTGAAACTCGCATCTTTTGGCAAAACAAGCAATTCTAGTAGCTCTGAGATTCACATCGTGGCTGCAACTTGCAGATTCTGATCTCGCCATCTGATGCGTGATGTGACTCTGAAGGAAAAATGTATTTTTACTATATCAGATTGAAGCTGGGTGTCTCTGGAGCTGACACGCATTAACACCAACTCCAGATGCTCCCTGCTTCCATCCTATGTAATAAAAATACATTAACATGCAATTCCATTACCTTAGTGGCTAAACGCTAAGGTAATGAAGGGGTTAAATACCAGTGCCTGGTTTATTGAGGTTAGAGGAGGTGGATGAAGGTAGTAGTTGGCTCGTGATGGGTGTTTATGCCTACCGAAAGGGTTGCGAGAGAAGTTAACCCCTTCATTACCTTAGTGGTTACTACCGCTAAGGTAATGAAGGGGTTAATCCCTCCCGCAACCCACCTGGTAGGCATAAACAACCACCATGGACAACTCCAACCTTCACCCACTCCCTCTACCCCCAATAAACATTAAAATACAATACAAACAGCAGTACTAGCCAATACACCCATTGATTGCTAGTGTGATTACCAATGCACTCAATGGAAGCAAAGATGACCCCAAAGGCAATAAATGGTCACCCTAATACCCATCCCCTCCACCCCCAACAACCACCCCCAACACATACAGTACAGTACTGGGCAAAATCCCTATTTTCCAGATCTGTATAATAGTGTATTTTCCCATTAAAAATAAAACATTACCAAGCCAGCATAAAGTAAATCCACCTCCATACTACATTTCCTCTTGTACTACAGTTCCTCTTGAGTCTCATAAATTGACCAAAGGAATTGTTGTCGATCCATTACTTTTTATGGATACTGGAGGCCAACCACAGATTATTTGTATCCACCTTCTTGAATAAGGTTTTAGTTGTTATTTTGTTCCCTGGTTGGATTTCAAGATGCAGATGCAGAAAATCAATCTCGGAAATATTAGACGTAGAAGTGAATTTAAGATTATAATTGTTGGTATTTAAATAGGTTAAAAAGGACAATTATATATGGTGTATAGTGAGAAATTAGGGCTGAGATATAAGGATGGGCAGAAGAGTGTAAAGCTTTAAAAGTGAGGAGGAGAATTGAGTGTGTAATACAGGATTTGATAGGAAGCTAGGGGGTGATTTCAGCATGGGAGACAGATTAAGGAAAGAGAACAGTGATTCTGGCAGCAGCTTTAAGGATAGATTGTAGGGGAGACAGGTGAGAGGCAGGAAGGCCGGTAGCAGGACATTACAGTAGTGGAGAAGGGACAGAATAAGGGCCTGTGACAGAGTTTTAGCAGTCTAGCAACAGAGGAAAGGGCATATCTTTGTAATATTGTGAAGAAAAAAATGACAGGATTTAGCTACCTTTGAATGTGAGAGGATAATGTGAGAGAGGAGTCGAGTGTGACCCCTTGGCAGCATGCTTGTGCTACTTGTTGTATTATAGTGCTTCCAACAGTAATGTAGAAGGCGGTTGTAGGGCCAGGCTTGGGAAGAAATATGAAGATCTCCGTTTTTGACATGTAAAGTTTAAGTCGGCGGAGGCTCATCCAGGATTATATACTCTAGCGTAGAGACATTCAGAAACTTTGGTCTTTACAGCAAGTATAAGGTATGGGATTGAAAAGTAAACGTGTGTGTCATTACACATAGACGTGATATTTGAACCCAAGAGATGTTATTTGGTCACCTATAGAGAGACTGTGTAAAGAGAAGAGGTCATAGGACAAAGCCCTGGGTTACCCCCACAGAGAGATCAATAGAGGAGGAAGTGTTAACAAAAGAGACACTGAAAGTATGATGAGAGAGGTAAAAGGAGATCCAGGATAGAGCTTTGTTACGAATACCAAGAGTATGGAGAATGTGAAGGAGAAGAGGGTGGTCCACAGTATCAAATGTTGCAGAGAGGTTGAGTAATATGAGCAGTGTGTATTGACCTTGGTCTTTGGCATCATGGAGGTCATTAGTTAGTTTAGTGAGGGCTTTTTCAGTTGAGTGAGGAGTGTGGAAGCCAGAATGTAGAGGTTTTAGACAGAATAGGTGGTGAGAAAATGGAGCAAGCGAGAGAATACAAGACGTTCAAGGAGCTTAGAGGCAAAAGGCAGAAGGTAGACAGGATGATAGTTAAAAAGACGGTAGGGTAAAGCTTGCTGTTTTTGAGTAATGTAACTGTTGCATGTTTGAAGGAGGAGGGAAAGGTACCAGAGTAGAGGGAGGAGTTCAAAATGTGTGTGAGCGTAGGGATTATAGTAGGAGCAAGAGGATCAAAGAGATGAGATTTCCTCCAGAGGCAGGAATGCAGCATGCACGTGTGAAAATTTAGCTAGGGTCTGGGGTTAGAAGGGCGATATTGACAGAGAGAAAGCGGGGCATGTACTGTAGGTCAAGAGAGTAGAATAGGGCAAAATTGCAGTCTGTGTATGTGTTTGGTGAAATTGGCTTACAATCCACCATCTATTTTCATTTTATTTGTAATATGTAATTTCTTGTACGTACAGTATATCATACTTATTAGCCAAGAGTATAATCGTTTTTGTGAAAGGTTACATTCCCTCTTATTACTAAGATCACTGTAGTTACTATTTACAGTAAGAGTACCATTGTGCATGTTTGTGATGTCACCTAGTCGACAGAGTTAGACTCACTGACACTAGTATACGGTAGCATACAGAGGTACATGAGTCTGCATTTTGCTGTTTTTGAATTGAGACACAGAGTTTCTACACACTGAGGAGAATCTCTATCATCAAGGAACCAGCTAACCAGCAATATCGCTGTACTGCCCTGTGGACTCGGTCAATACTCTGCTTAGTGACTGAGATATTATCTCACAATGCTTACTATCACTAAAATTGTTTTTACCTTTTTACATTATGGCACATGCGCTTTTTATTTTGTGTTTTAGATTTCTTTGTGGATGTGGTCATTAGGATCACTTATAAATCACGTTTTTGTCCTTTTCTTTTTTTATAGACACAGTTCGCATTTACATGGACCTTGTGATTTTTTTACTCAATGTTTGGCTTCATTATTTATGTTTATACTGTATATACACACTCTGCACTATTATAGTCAAGCAACTGTTTATTGCACTACATTATTGGTGCTGTAACAATTTTGTGTGTGTGCGTGTGAAAATCCCAAGGCAGGTGGTACTCAGCTGAGTATATAAATGGTATTAAAGTATTATTATCTCTATGGGTGCATGTCAGACTGTCGTTGTTACCACAAACACTGAGGAACATACTACATCCTTGAAATATAGGTAAAAACAAAAGTTATTTTACTTAATCCATGAAAATATAAAAAACTTCAGAAAGTACTCAAATGTCCCATGTTTTATGAATAATTTATTTATAAAATATTTTACCAGGAAGTAATACATTGAGAGTTACCTCTCGATTTCAAGTATGTCCTGGGCACAGAGTTAAGACAAATAATACATGGTTACAAATACAGTTACATAAATGAACAGGGTATACATTATATACAAGACATTGCATGCACAGTTAAAGAAAATATATATTATGGGTCGAATGAAACAGTTACAGACCAGATTAAAATGTGAGACAGCCTTAGATTTGAAAGAACTTAGGGCCTCATGCAGAGAGCATAGAATTTTAAAAATGGCGAATTTCATAAAAAGTAGCTTTTTTGGAGAGTTTTATTCTCCATATGCAGAAAAGTGCGAATTCTGCTATGTTTAACATGGATGCGTGTGGCGAGTTTAAATTGGCGAGATGCGCGCTTCAGAAACGTGTAAAAACAAATTCGCGCCTTTTTTTTCCCCTTTACTATAGGCGGCGAGCGCCATCTTGCCATATTTTCGTGGCGCGGCAAAAATGCGAGAATCGCGCCTTTTTTTGGCGCGAACAGCCGCTACTTGCCGTTCGCACCTCTCTGCATTCGGAGAGTTTTAAAAATGGCGCGATGGAGGTTCTCGCCAGCCGCGAGGCGAGTTTTAAACATAGAAATAAAAAAATGGCGCGTTTTTCGCAACTCGCCATTTTATGCCGTTTTCTGAGGGAAATTGAACAAAAAATGGCGAGTTTTGAAATAACGATGCTCTCTGCATGAGGCCCTTAAACTGGTGGTGGATGTGAGAGTCTCTGGTAGGTTGTTCCAGTTTTGGGGTGCACGGTAAGAGAAGGAGGAACGGCCGGATACTTTGTTGAGCCTTGGGACCATGAACATAATGGCCCTTTGATGAGCGTGATATACAGTATATCCTATTCTTTTAAAATTGGAGACTTTAAAAACAGGTATGAAAAATATCTTGCGCAAAACTATGCTCTTTTACTGAGGAAAAGCTTCTTGGACATGACAGCAACTTTGTGCCACTCTGGAAAGGTCTATTTATATACAGATGTATCAATACTTACTGTCCCTAGAGCCACAGATGAAAAAGTAAAAGTCTATGGGGCCTATGCAGAGTCGTCCGAATACATGCCATTCGGCATGTATTCGGCAGAATTTGCTTCCCGTATGCACAGAGGCTTCCTTGAGTGGCGAAATTTGAAATTTTCGCCAGGAGATTTGCTAGGCGGCAGCATCCCGCCAATGTGTTGGCGAGAAGCGTGTTTTTTTTACATTTCGCCATGTTTCTAGGTTCGGCATATGCAGGAAAGGGCACAGGGGCTTATGCAGAGAGCATAGATAATGAAATAGCGCCATCTTCTGGCGAAAAAATTGGCAGAAATCCTGAAGCTCGGAAGAAAATGGCGCGATTTTTAAAAGTGCCCTGAAAATTTTTCTGAGGTTTAAAACTCGGCAAACTCGTGGCGAGTACCTGGAACGCGCCATGCTATTTTAGCGTGCAATGCAAGAAGGACCGAAGCGCTGGAACGCGCCATTCTGCCCTTTACTTTGGCGTGTTCCAGGTAGCCAGGAAAACTTGGCTATTTTACTACCATCTGCTAAAAGAAGGTAACGGCGCTTTCTGCATACGGCCATAATATATCCCAAATTTGTGGATATTTCATTGCCGTTTTCCCTGTTAATCTCGATCCTCTCTGCATAAGCCCCAAAGTGTGGTATTCGGCATGTGTGCTTGAATTCTCAGCGCTGAAGTCGCCAATTGTGCGCGCCAGGAAAAAACGGCAGTAGCCGTCCTGTTCACTGGAAAGTGCTGTCAGTTAGTAAGGGGAAGCGGAGGAGCGGTCACGTGACCGCTCCCATCCAATGGGTCTGCAGCCGGTTCCCTACAGAGCCGTCATTGCCAGACAGAAGGTGGGGTGTGTGTGTGTGATGCCCCGATCGCTGTCTCCCTTCTGCCCTGGTCCCTGCCCCCCTTCTGCTCCGGTCCCTGCCCCCCTTCTGCTCCGGTCCCTGTCTCCTGTGTGTGTGTGTGTTTGCATTGTGTGTGTGTATGTGTATGTGCATGCATGCATGTGTGTGTATGTGTGCATGTGTGTGTATGTGTGCATGTGTGCATGTGTGTATGCATGTATGCATGTGTATGTGTGTGTATGCATGTGTGTGTATGCATGTGTGTATGTGTACTGCTGCCGAGTGCGGGGCTTCAGATCGCGATCAGCTGCTGTGTTTGGGGGGAGGGAGGGTCAGTATTGCTGCCGAGTGCAGGGCTTCACATTGCGATCAGCTGCTGGGCTTGGGGGGAGGGGGGGGGGTCAGTAGTGCTGCCGAGTGCAGGGCTTCACATTGCGATCAGCTGCTGGGCTTGGGGGGAGGGGGGGGGTCAGTAGTGCTGCCGAGTGCAGGGCTTCACATTGCGATCAGCTGCTGGGCTTGGGGGGAGGGCATCACGCTGTCACAAACCTTTGCCTTTGTGTATCAGTGCCTGTAAATGTGTGTATACAGTATCGTGTGTCTGTCTATCAGTGTATATTCCTGTGTGTCTGTCTATCACTGTGTATTATTGTGTATCTGTCTGAGTATCAGTATGTATTGCTGTGTGTCTGTCTATCAGTATGTACACTGTCTGTCACTGAATGTCTATGACTGTAGCTAATAAAAATTGTAAAAGTGTAAAGAGAAGGTTTTTTTTTCAGTATCTGCAGCTTCACAGTGCTTCTACCACTTTAACAGAGAGACGCGCGCTGTTTCTCTGGTATGTAACTATGCAGAAGCTGTCACTAAGACGCTGTGCCAGGAATGTGGTGTTTACTTTAGAAATTTCCCACCCACTTGAATTGAAGTCTTGCGAGACTCACGAGCGCGACTTTCACCCGCAGTGACTGAAAATATAGCCAGATGTAAGTAGCTCAGTCTGAAATGGCGCGATTAACACTCGCCAATCATACACTTTGAGACTTGATTGACGATTTGTCCTTTCTGAATCAGGCTCAATAAATACGCCACAATGTTGAACTTTTACAAGAATGGCAATTTATTTTGCCGTTCCTCTCTGCATAGGCCCCTATGGGCCTTATGCAGAGAGGAACGTTATTTAACGTGAAAACGGCAAGAAAATAGCCACAGAATTGGAGCAAGTTATAGTCGTATGCAGAAAGCTGCGTTACCTAATTTTTCTGATGAGATTCAAAATTGCCAAGTTTTTCTGGCTAGATTGAACTCACTATAATATAGGGCAGAATGGCGAGTTGCAGTGCATCTATGCTACCTGCATACCACCCTATTTTAACATGGCGAATTTACCAATCTCTCCACGTGTTTGGCAATTTTTAAAGTAAAGAAACCTGCTGTGGAGAATTTTATGAATCTCTCCATGTTCTCTGCAGGAGAAGCTTCTCTGGGAAGTATTTTCTCCAAAATATGGTGCTATTTCCCTTCTCTATCCTCTCTGCATAAGCCCCTATGGTACTGTTTCTTAGGGCCTCATGCAGAGAGCATAGAATTTTAAAAATGGCGAATTTCATAAAAAGTAGCTTTTTTGGAGAGTTTTATTCTCCATATGCAGAAAAGTGCGAATTCTGCTATGTTTAACATGGATGCGTGTGGCGAGTTTAAATTGGCGAGATGCGCGCTTCAGAAACGTGTAAAAACAAATTCGCGCCTTTTTTTTCCCCTTTACTATAGGCGGCGAGCGCCATCTTGCCATATTTTCGTGGCGCGGCAAAAATGCGAGAATCGCGCCTTTTTTTGGCGCGAACAGCCGCTACTTGCCGTTCGCACCTTTCTGCATTCGGAGAGTTTTAAAAATGGCGCGATGGAGGTTCTCGCCAGCCACGAGGCGAGTTTTAAACATAGAAATAAAAAAATGGCGCGTTTTTCGCACCTCGCCATTTTATGCCGTTTTCTGAGGGAAATTGAACAAAAAATGGCGAGTTTTGAAATAACGATGCTCTCTGCATGAGGCCCTAAATGGGATGTCACGGTAATGCTAATGGCAAGCTTTGTTACATCTGTAGGAGAATTTTAAAAGAACTTCTTTTTTAAAAGAAGAACTACATAAATTGCTTATAAATGTAATTTTAACAAAGCACGTTGCAGAAATTTTTTAATGTATTTTAAGTTAATTAAACTTTTAGTTTTTATTTAACATCATGTTGTTATGCCATCGGATGTCCCACTCAATGTCTATCATAACCTTGCAATATTGCGATCTTAATCCTGAAACTACAGTACTGCCTCTGGGAAATATTTAACTCATAGGGGGTTACTCATTCTAAAGTGATGATGCTGATTGGGAAACTATGGCACAGAATCTTCCATCGAAGTCAGTGGAAGTTTCTGTGTTATAGTGCCTGGCCTGCCGTATCGCAGTATCATGAATAACCCCTTTAATATCCAGTAATCAGCATGTAAGTGACTTGTCATGAGGTATGAGATTAGGGAATGTATTCCACTCCATATGACCACGTAAAACCATTTGCACTGATTCATTACAAAACGTGTTGCATGCACATAATTTCTCAGATGCTTCCTAGCATCTATCCCTCAGATGTCCCTCTTTTTGGTACTGATAATTTATTTTTGCAAAATATATTTAAGCATTTATATTATTTATCATAAACATTTACAGGCAGAAGTGATTTTCAAAGGCATTACTTAAATATAGAGCAGCATGTAGATAATTCAATATTTCTACATCAAATCTGTCATCTGCAAATACTGATATGATCATTAATATAGGATCACAACTGTGGAAAAAAGGACAAATAGGCATTACATGAATAGTGTTTAGAAATGATAGATACATTTAAATCAATAAGGAGAATTAATGGCTGTATAAAATCTACTAATATATTCCCATGATGACAGCACATTAAGCCTGTCATTTAGGTAACACCTGGGTCATCTGCATGTTCTCTCATCTTAAGGATAATTAAACAATTTAGTAATAACATACACTATCTTTAATACTAGTAAGACCAAGAATGCAACCAGGATTCATTGCATTACTATACTTTAAATTATATATTCTTGCATGATTTATCTGTTATGTTGAATATTGCCGTCTACATCGTATCTGAGTGAAATTTATCATGTTGGTTAATGACTGTTCTCTACAAAGCTATACAAAATTAAATGTTATGAGCATCTACCCTAGAGGAAATACTTCTGTTTCTAAATTTGTTTATCTGTGCAGACAAATGGGAAAAAATGCAAATATCTAAATTTTTCATGTTAGTTTTTGTACTAAATCCATGAGAAGGTTTAAAACAAATTAGTATTCTATACTAAGGCAGATCTGCAATATCACCTTTATAGAGGACATTTTTCATAAAGTTTATACAATTGTCAAATACAATTTTGGTACCTTTATATTATTACTTCTATTAAATCCTCAGTGTTCTCCATTGTTATAATACAGTGATTATGTCTGTGGGAATTACCAAAGATCACTCAATATTTATTCCCTAAATGCTTTATTGTTAAAACAGTTCAGGAGATAATGAGCTCTGTTACTTGAAGAAAACTTCTCAGGTAGAACAGTAACTGTGCATTACTTTGTAAAGGTCTATATGAGAATTGAAATAAATAATTAAAATGTAATTTTAACAAAGTACCCTGCAGAGAAAGATAAATCTTATTTTAAGTTACACCTCTTTTCTTGCATTTCTCTTTTTCTTAAAAAAAAATCTTCTGCTCATGAATGCATTTGTAATTTGCAATCATGTCCCTCCTCTGCCTCCTTCAAAAATGTTCTTTTACACACAAAGCATTTTTATGTACCTGTATTAAGAACATAATGTATATCGGCATCTGAAGCACCACTCATTTAACTGGAGAGTATACAGTATATTTACCTTATTGATTTTATTTTAATCACAGTTATTCAAAGTGAAATCATCATATGGGTAATAGAACAACATAATTGTATGATACTATATACGCTGTATAAAATGAAGTTGTAGGTAAAAAACAAGGTAGGTATAGAAATAATAATTGTGGGGATATTCCTACACTCTTTAAGAAAATCACTTCAATATGTTCCATACTAATAATAGATTATGAGTCAAAGAGCAGCAAAGATAAAGGGGCCTATTCTAGTACCCTCGATGAGTTCTCTGCTACCGCGCAAGGTTTGGCATGTTCTCACCAAACGGCTTGTCAGTTGCGTTATCACGGTATTCAGAAAGAATCCGAACCCAACTCAAACCGTGTGGCAGGAAAATGTCTAAACCGCTCGGTGAAGCAGAAAAACGAATCTCAGCCTCTCTCAAAGTTCTCCCCATGCGATCTGGCTGCAGAGCTGCACAGAGAGAGCCGCCTCTTGCTGCACATATCTAGCGAGCAATCGCAGTGTTTTAATTAAAATGTTAATGCTAGTGTATGTGAGCAGGGGGTCTCCAGAGCAGAACCGTGTTGATTTCAGGTCCGAGGACCCCCTGCCTCGTGAAATACAGTCTCAGATATGGGGTGCCGGTATCTCCTATGCAGTTACATATTCCGGTCACCTAATCCGGGACATTTAAACATCAATTTGCAGGTGTTTAAAAAACAGATAAAAAACACAGTGGTCCATTGTGAATCGACCTTGGTCCTTGAAGACGTTATCAAATTTAGGCGTTTCATAATAAAAACTTATAAAACTCTATGCTCTGTAATTTTTTCTACATTCCTACAGTATCCTTGCACAATTGCTGACTGGACTGGACTGGACACCATGTATTCACCGTACACGTATAAAAAACTTGACTGATTTTTACAAATTATCACCTGACGTTCGAGGGTGGAAGCATTCGGTAAGGCAAACCTTAAGTAACGATCAGTGTTTTTTCACATCGACCCTGCATCCATAGATATAGGAGGGTATTGGGGTGTGGTCCCAGATTTTTACAGTATGTTTGATCATGGCAACTGCAAAAGGAGAAAGGTCGGGTTTAATCCATATAAAATTCGTCAATCCCAATCCAGCAATGTGTCGGCAACAGCGCCAGCACTGGCACCAGCACCGGCTTACAATAACGGTCCGACTGTCAGTGAAAACCTACAGTATACACTATACACTACACAGTATGAACTCGTAACGCTAATCTTCAAATTACAATTACAATTACAGACACTTGAAGTACTGTACTCTATGGCAATAAAAGACAGGTTGAATTGCTATTAGATTTTTAAGACAACAACTCGCGACTTAAGTATCTCAACGGTATTGCAGACAATGCTAAAATGCCATTTTCTGCACTCGATAAACACACGAGTCAACACGCGTCTTAAGGCGGTACGGTTGGAAGAAATCACGCGCCATGACATGGGTATTCCGAGGTATACAACGCGTTGAGTGTTCGAATAGCAGCCGCTACATCTGTATGGATGTCTTCTCCCTCCGAATCCCGGCATATCAGGAAGCTGCAAACAAAAAGGATGGAACCGGGCGCTTCTATCTATAAAGTGACTCAAGTGACTTAATGGTGATAAATAACCAATAAAGTGTAAGCCTATATGTGATCAATTCGACAGTGGTATAGTTGTGGTCAAAAAATCAGATATGGCTTTGTGGTAAACTTGTAGATAAATCCAATAAATGTCCAGATGTAAGTGTAGTGTTCAATCCAGATAATATACGTTTAAAAGAGACTGAGAAGGATACTGCACCGACACACTTTATTCGAGCAAATACCCAGTATGTACCTGGCAGATACCTGGAATGCGCCGCTCCTCACCTCTGACAAGCCCCGTTGCGTTTGCCTTCCCAGCCTGGGTTCATGCCTGGCTGACGGGCGGCTGATCTGTTAAATGATAATGATTAGGATTTAATAGGCTGCAATGCTTCGCGTGTCTACCAGATGGCATAAATTCATGAATTGTAATGCAGTATATATATATATATACTGTGCAGTATTGCAGCCAGCGGGAATAAAATGCTTCAATCCCTGCATGGAAAATACCTCAATGCACTCGGGCAGAAAACAGTCACAAACCTCAATACACCCGGGTATACCCGAATTCGTGGGACTAGCCGAGCTCGAATAAAGTGTGTCGCCAGTGTAGGTGTCTAGTGGTGTCCACTTGACTACCACAAATAATGACACAGGAGAATATACCCAAACATAATTCTCAGTATATGTAGCAATGTCCACTTAAAACAGGAATAATTACATGGCACTTTGGCCCATTACCTGTTGCATGGCAGGAACACTCCCAGCATCCAGGTGCGTTCATGTAGTCCTTGTATTTTGGAAGCTTGCATTAAACAGCTGATCTGCCAATAGTGGAGTTTGCCTGGGATTTGTTACTCTTCTTTTCAAAGCTGAAAGTCGCTGGCTGTGCTCTGTTCTATACACTACAGATTTCAATCATTGATCAAACCTGTAAAATCGCCCACCGTCACTCTTGGTGCCCAATGTATACAATGACAACCAAAGATCATCTACATATTTAAGTTTAGTTACAAAGCATACTTCCTTATTTTATTTTAATAAACAGAATACCCCCCAAGGGAAATAACCTAATCCATGGGGGATTCTATATATGTATGGAAGACAGATCACACATATTTTGGGGGGGTAATATTATATTTGTAATAGATGATCCTCAATGGAAAAGTAATTATTAATCCCCAATATACACACTACACGTTTGACAATTATAGAACAGCTAGAAGAATGAAAGATCCTATATTGACGAAGCCACATGACGTGGAGAAACCCGTAGGAAGAGGAGCTAAGCACCGACCTCATTTTGCACAGATCGCAGAGAAGCCTCCAGAACTCAATCCATTAGCTGCAGTATTGGATGGAAAGGCAGACGAGGATACCGGATGCTTGGCCTGCTGACGTCACAGCAGGAAGTAAGAGGGGAAACACATGCTGAGGAGGACAGCAAACAGACAGCACACGTGGAGATGATTAGCAGCCCCCGTCAATCACCGGAGGCAGCAGGTCTTCAAACGGATTACTGCCTGAAACAGCTGAATAGCTGAGCAGTCCGGTGGACCCCCAGAAGCAAGCACCATCCTCAGTCTCCAGCCAGCAGCAGACGTGTAGAGGGAGTGAGACTTCACACTGTCTTCAGGCAATTATTCCTTCTATCAATATCTATTATTTATTCATTACTTTACATACCTTCTTTTAATTTAGCTATTTGTGTGAGTGCATAATATTGTATTTTATTGTTTTTGGTTTTAGGTGATACATAAAATTTACAAACATTCCATTGCGCTCTTTTCATTTCTATTTTTTCTCATTACATTTGTAGCCCCTGGACAGGAGATTAAGACCCATCGCTACAAGTTTTTCAAAAGTGATTAGGTTTGTCCCCTTGCAGTGTGCAGGATAAAAATTAGATTTTTTTCTTTAGTCCTGAACCCCTCCTGCATAAAAAAGATGATGGGTAAGGTTCATTAAATTGATTATCCAAGAAATCATTGATATTCTGCAAATTGCAAAGGTACTTGAATGTGTATGATTTATGGGGATCTCCCCCACAATTCACCAGGGATCCTTGGGTATTCCCAGCAAGAGAGAGCTCAACAGGGTTGGTGTCCAAATCTGTTTGTACAATAGAAGATAGAAGACCTGGAGAAAAGGAACATGGAAAACGGGGATCCAGACAGGAAAAGTTGATGACAGGTACAGTACAGTAATGGGCAAAATAACTACTATCCAGATATGGATAATAGATTATTTGCCCATTATTCAACACAACATTAGCCATGCAGCACAAATAAAGTAAATAAAAACAGTTCTACTTACCCCTGGCAATATGAAGGGTGTCCTCGTCAGCATACTGCAGGTCCATGTCCTCCATTGCCAGTAATAAATACATTCTGATGGCCCCTAACCACTTAATCACCTTAGTGGTTAATAACCGCTATAGTAATTAAGGTGTTAACCCACCCTGCCCTGCTACCCACCTGGGAGGCCTTATATAATATGGGCATGATAAGCTACTATATTAGTCAATGGTCACCCTAATACAAAAGCCTGAATGTCCAAAATACACAATAATAAAACCTATACAACAAGCACCTAAACCCCCAAACTGTAAAATTAAAAGCAATAGGCAACCAATCAATTACCTAAATAAAACCACTAGCCAACCAATTAAAGATATAAAACCACTAGCCAATCAATTACCTAAATCAAACCACTAAACAACCAATCTATTAAAGAAATAAAATCACTAGCCAATCAATTAAATAAATCACACCACTAGCCAAAAAAATTAATGTATTAGCTAAATGCACTTACCAACACAACAATTAATTAATACAACCACTGGAATTTAAACCATAACCAACAAAATACATCATTAAATAAAAACGCAAAACAATCTGGAAAAAAAAATCAACCCATCACAATCCAAAACAATTTAATCTTAGCAATAAAAATACATAGAAAATATAACCAGTATCTCGGGAAGTAGGGGGTCTCCCGACCTGAAATCAATGCGGTTCAGCTCTGGAGAACCCTTGCTACATTACTGTAATGTTTAAAATTAAATAAAACCCCCGCGATCGCTTATGAGAGGCGCACAGTTAGAGTGACTGATTCAGTCTCTCTCTTACTGCGCGTCTATTACAGACAGGCAGACCCCGGTAGGACTCACACAGCAGGAACCCCTGCTGTGTTAATACGATGGGCCATTATGTCTGCCAGGCAAAACTAGTGAATATATCTCAACCTACACACGGCATAACCCAGGTAATTGTTCGAATAATGGCCGCTGCATCTGCAATTTATTCACAAATCAGAACCACTAGCAACATTGAGTTGCACAATGGTAGTCCTCTGACATGTTTCACGCATAGGGCGCTTTTTCAAAGCGCACTCTTTTCAAACTACGGTTTGTGACTAAATTACCTGTAATCAACTTTTCCTGTCTTGTTCCCCGTTTTTTGCTATTGGATCAGTGCTTTCCATGTTCCTGTTCTCCAGGTCTTCTATTACATTGTGGAGATTGCACGCTCACAGAGGTTGTAATATACGCTCCCAAGTTGGGTGAAGTGAGTAGCTTATGGCCATTGTGGCAATTATTTATTCATTCATTGACTTTGTTCTATCTGGTTGGGGTTATCACTGGCTGTGATAATTGAGGGAGTAGTTGTTCGGGCCGCCCTGAGTCTTCACTGGACTGCAACCCAATTTGCTTATGTATCCCCCTTCTCACCTTTCAATGCTCAGTATTTGCTGTATACCCTCGGTTTTTCTGGATCATTGCTGGACGGAATATACTGTATATACATAAAGGGGAACACTGTCACCAGATTTACATATATAAAATTAAAGTGATACTGGGATTCTGCTTCAACTGTGAAGCACTAGCTTGGGATGTTTTAGTTTCTTGACTTTTCAATCTGTCTGTAAAATAGGTTCATTACTGTTATAAAAAAAATGTTTAAAATGAGTTTCCGCACATAGCGGTGTACATCAACAACAGTGTCAAATAGCTTAAAGTTTGTTTTGGGAGCATATTTTAAACCCTTGTCCAACACAAAGATTTCAGCTTTAGTCAGTATAACATGGGAAACGTTGATGACTCCCGATTCTTAGTTCAGGGGTTCTTCTTTCTTTTTTGGGGATAAGTGGCAGAGTTTGTCCTTTTCCTCCCTTCTCAGACTCCTTGGCCTCTGTAGTTTTTTGAAGAGCCTGGGTATAATTCCTGTTCAGTATCCCTAGGGTTATGAATCCAGGGGTTCCATTTGTCATCCTCTTGGGAGCCCCCTTGGTGAGGCTGACTTATGGGTCCTGTGTCCTGAGAGAAAGTCCTTTGGACAAAAAGGTAATTATCCAAAGCATCAGAGTCCCCACATAGTGAATGAGAAAATGATATGTTCTTTTTGTGAATCGATCTTTGTTGTTGTTCTCTAGGGTGACTTTTGTTGCCTTTTTGGGGGGGGGGGGGAGGATGAGTTTGGTCTTCTAATTGGTGTTGACCTCTGCCAAATATATATTTGATTCTTCTCATAATCCACCCTCTCCCTCTCGTACTTGACCTGCTTTTTTGACATAATTTCTCTCTCCCTTTTCTTAATGTTAGTAGCCAAGGTACTATCCAATGTGTGGAATCCCTCCTTATCTTTGTACTGATGTAATTTTGTGTGTAATGTTTTAATATAATTTTCCAATATAACCTTCTCCTTTGTTTTGGTTTTAATAATTAATTCTATCAATTTAAACAAACATTCATTTAGTATATCCTTCCATTCTTTTTTAAATATGGAAAATAGCTGAAGCGCTCAAATGCAGGTATATCTCAAAATGATAATAAGCCAGACCACTGTACCAGGGTACTAACAATTGATATAGTACCTATTGTGTCATATAATGGGTACTATCCTCCTGAAGACAGGTGGTGTGTGGTGCAACCCACTCACCATCAGTCTCATTGGCAGGTTCCCCTGAAAAATATGCAAATACTCACATCCTGGTAGGGCAGGCAGGCAGGCTGTGCAGCTACTCAATGCAATACAGGGAAAAGGGAGACCAAAAAGCGCACCAGCACAAACGGAGCAGGAAGAAACCAGGACAAAAAAATGATTAAAAGGGCACTTTAATGTGGCAAAAGACCCATCCAATGCATTTCGAACGTCGCAGCGTTCTTTTTCCTTGAAAAAGAACGCTGCGACGTTCGAAATGCATTGGATGGGTCTTTTGCCACATTAAAGTGCCCTTTTAATCATTTTTTTGTCCTGGTTTCTTCCTGCTCCGTTTGTGCTGGTGCACTTTTTGGTCTCCCTTTTCCCTGCATTCTTTTTTAATGTCTGGATCAGAAAATCCAAAGGAAGGGAATTTCTTTATACTGTACGTAGACCACGTGGGATCCTTTTTGCTTTAATATAATTTTGCAAAGTTATACTCTCCCACCAGTTTCGAATGTCAGTAGATAGAAATTTCTCTAGTCTAGAAAACTGTGTTTTCAGGTCAGAATAGTCATCACAGTCAATCTCCAAGTTATTGTCAAACACTTGCTCAGCTTTCTTAGAATGTATAGCATTATCACGGCAACTGAAGGTGTATAATGGGAGACTAGGGTGCCACTTGTTTCTGCAGTCTCCAATTCCATGACCAAAATCTATCCAATGGATATCAGGTAGTGGTCCTGTATTCCAACAATAGATGTAAAAAAAAGTGTAATGAAAACGATAAAGGAAATATGCACTCTCTCAAAATTTAATATTGAGGTCTGTATGGTCAAGCTACCCCACAACAACACATGACACAGAGAACCAATATGTGTTGTGCTAAAGACCAACAGACACATTGGTCTTTAGAAGCACACATATTGGTTCTCTGTGCTTGGTTATGAAACCTGTAATCTCTCTGTAATATTTAAGTTGCAGTGCCAAATAGACTTGAAAGTTAGCAAATACTTTATATACTGTACTGGCTATTATAGTTCTGGAAACATTTCTCAGAGGGTCAGAAATAATGTTTTGCAAGACATAAAGCTACTGTACCTACTTGGTCTTCATTATTTCACTAATAATATCATTTTTCCAGGAACAATTGAACATATGCTAAGTATGTTTCTAAAGACGTGAGGGGCTCATAACGTTCCATAAACAACTATTTTAAGGTGTCTATAGATTTTTTTCTTTTTGCCACTGTTAAAACATACAGGTATTGTTTTCAAATAATCACCGAACAGATTCACTGGTAATCAAAGTGAGCATCTGGTTTCGCTCCCATACACAGAGAAAATGTTAGCTACCATAGAACAGCACAGAATGCCTATGGCACTTTATTAACAATTTATCTGTTCTAATCTGCATACGAACATTTATTGTGATGCCAGTCACTTAAGGGGATAGCAACCAAATCTGGCCTAAAACAGCACAGCTGCAATACAAAAGCTGAATGCCTGGATTACTTATGATTATCATTAATGTTCCTCTTTGACATAATCGTTAAGAGTTAGTATTTTGTGCAAACAAACTACAGAAAACCCAGCGGTGTAAATATAAGTATATTTTTAACAGTTACAGTATTATAATTTTTCCTGTATACTGTAGCTGAAAAGGCACTCAGGCTCAGATTCACAACAGGGTGCTAAGTTTTATTTCCATTCATAGGAATGGGGGCTGAGGCATGCTAAAGCTTAGTATTCTTTTGTGAATCTGGACCTTAGTGCTGTCCAAAATTAAATACACATTGATTAACCTAGGTAGCATGAGATCAGCGCCAATATGAGAGAAGGAATCTCTGCCCCCTTGAAAGCTTACAATCTAAACACTAGTGGGAAACAAGCAGATATAATATATTTTTATGTTAGTGACTATGGTATAACACAGATTGTAAAATAAAAGGTAAATCCCTGCACACTGGATCAATAAGATAAATGACCAAATTGGCTATCAAAACAAAACAAGAAGGAGGGTGCTAAAGCTTGTGCACACAGCCAAATACACAAAAAGTACATAATGCAGAAAAGTAGCCAAAGCACACAAAAAAAACAAATGATACCAAAAAACACACATGGTTATTGCAGAGTACGCTACCGTCTTGGCTGAGACCAAAATCCTGATGAAGGTCTCAGTCTATACCACAACGTTGGCTCTGCAATAAAGATGTAAGTTTCATTGTTTTTTGTGCTTTGGCCACTTCCCTGCATAATACAGAATGTAGAAAGAGCAGATAATAAAACAGAGGCTGCTTGCCTTTGAGTGGTTCCATAAATGACTGAAAAAGACAGAGAATTTGCAAGAAAAATCAGGAACGGGTAATGCTTGTGGAAAGAGAATTTCGTTTTCAGTTAAAAAGTCTGTGTCTCATACAGTATAAAGAGCTTGGTAAGGAAGTCCAGAGATAGTCAGCTTAAAGGGAGAATGCTTTTAGGACAGATGCACAGATATAATTTTAGTGAAAACATGATTCTTGCTGAAGCATTTGTATGATTAAACTTGCAAGAGAATAATGAATACACTAAATTATATCAGCACTAATGTTAACGGTAATGATGCTAAAATATATAAAAATGTCATTATGTAAATTAAAGCAGTTGAAGCAAAGCTGATAGTGATACAGATAAGATACATGAACCTTTCCCAGAAACCCCTCATTAACTATCAGGGTAACATTTCACAGATAAGAAGGCATCACATAAGATGGGATTTACCATTTGGCAATCGAACTGTATGGGTCCATGTAACAGGGGATTTGTCCCTGTTCAAAAAGGTGCCTCTAATCCACAGTGTGGTGGTTAACTGCTTGTAGTCAATTAACCAACACCATCTGGCTGATTATAGATTGGTTAGAAAAGCCTGCCTTTGAGACAGGAAGAGAGATTCCTTAGTCCACAACTGGGCTGACCAAGGAAACAGACAGAGCAGAGGTTCCCGAGTCTCACAGAAGAGACTGACAGAGGGATCACAGATGTCTGGAGCTCACAAGACTTCTACACCTGAATGCTGAGATAACCTGAGGAAAAGGCAGCAACCCAGGAAAGAGAGAAGCCTTCCCCCTACAACTACGAGACAGATAAGACTTTTCTTATTAGACTGTTTATCTATGTCTGTCTATATATATATATATATATATATATATATATATATATATATATATATATATATATATAAAAAAAAAATATATATATATATAAATAAATGTCTCTATGATTTGGGCTGGTGAATCGCTGGACTACAAGTGTAAATATACTCCAACGTGGAGCAGATTTTGTCTGTGGATTTTCTCATGTTTGCTGTGTTTAAAGCAACAGGCGTAATAAAGCCTTATTTAATTTCACCTTAAAACCAGTCTCCATTGCGTACCTCTGCACACATCTCGTACAGTCCAGTATTGCGATTTGTTTCTTGCCAGTGATTGTTTAACTATATACTGTACATTCTTAATTAGTGTAGGCTCAACATTTATGAACAAAGTTAGGTTTGTTTTCTTTTGTATGTGATAAATGGTACAAGTATGTCTCTTGATGAAGAAATGTCTTGTTTCATTTGCTAAAATTGAAATCTTTCCTTTTTTTCCTTCAATATTTTAGTACTTTGTGGGGGTGTATAAGATATGGAAGAGTTCAGCATTTCAATTTATAAACATTGCAGTAATCTCATGCTTACATCTTAAGCGCACTATAATGTTGGCTAAATGGAAAGCAACATTCTGCAGATTCCTCTGGCACTGAACTACAGATGCAGCGGCCATTATCCGAACATATTACCTGGGTAAATTTTGCGTTGTGCCGCTTGAAGTTTGCGATATATTCACTAGTTTTGCCCCAGTCATAATGGCCCACGGATAAACACAGAAGGGGTCCCTGCTGTGTGAGTCCCACCGGGGTCTGTCTTTCTGTAATAGACGTGCAGTAAGAGCCTGAATCAGTCACTACTGCGCGCCTCTAACAGGCGATCGCAGGGGTTTATTTCATTTTAAACATTACAGTAATGTAGCTGGGGGTCTCCGGAGCTGAACTGCATTGATTTCAAGTCCGGGGACCCCTACTTCCTGAGATACAAGCCCCGTTATTGGGTTCCGGTATGTCAAATGCATAGAAACGTCCCGATCATGTGACGCGAGATATTTACATGCATAGGAGATACCAGCACGTAATAATGGGGCCTGTATCTCGGGAAGTACGGAGTCCCCAGACTTGAAATCAATGCGGTTCAGCTCCGGAAACCCCCTGCTACATTACTGAATTGTTTAAAATTAAATATCTAGTAAGCACCAATTCACAACCCACCCGTGCCCCCACATACTGTAAAACCAATATTTCTTTTTAAAAAAACACAGGATTAATACCACAGGCCGGCGGGGGTCCCCGGGTGGGTCTTTAAATGATTGGTTGGCTAGTGGTTTTATTTATGTAATTGATTGATTGCCTATTGCTTTTAATTTTACAGTTTGGGGGTTTAGGTGCTTTCTGTAAACTGTAGGTTTAATTATTGTGTATTTTGGATAGTCAGGCTTTTGTATTATAGTGACCATTGACTACTATAGTACAGTAGCTTATCATGCCCATATTATATGGGTATGATGTACTACTATAACAATCAATGGATACAGGGTGGGTATAGTGGGTCCGGGGGGGGTCGTTAGGCCTCCCGGGTGGGTAGCTGGGCAGGGTGGGTTAACCCCTTAATTACTAGTTATTAACCGCTAAGGTGATTAAGGGGCTAGGGGCCATTAGAATGTATTTTGCTATGTATTCTTTCTGGCAACGGGGACAGGGACCTGAGTAAGCAGACGAGGACACCCTTCATATTGTCAGGGGTAAGTAGAACGGTTTTATATACTTTATTTATGCTGCATGCCGAATTTTGTGTTTAATAATAAGCAAATAATCTATTATCCATATCTGGATAATAGTTATTTTGCCCAATACTGTACTGTATGTGTTTGGGGAGGGGGGGTGTATTTACAGAAATGTAGGCCATGTTTATTTTTTTTAAATACAGGAATGGTACCGCAGGCCAGCGGGGACCCACAGGGACCACCTGAGGACCCACGGGGAACACCTGCAGGGAAGAACTGGGGGACCCACAGCTGTTGGGCCCCAGGGACTCGCAGGAACCACCCGAGGACCCCCAGGAAACTGTGGGAACCACCCGAGGGCCTCCAGACCCCTGTGGGAACTACATGAGGGCCTCCAGGCACCCATGGGGGTGACCCAGGGACCACCAGACACCCGCGGGGACCAACCGTGAACCCATTTGGGCCTGTGGGGACCACCTGGAGGCCACGGAGTCTAGCGGGGACCTCCCAGTGTGCACTGTGGGGCCTGCGGAGACCCCCACCAGCCTGTGGTATTAATGCTGTTTATAAAAATAAATATTGGTTTTACAGTATGTGGGGGCACGGGTGGGTTGTGTATTGGTGCTTACTGAGAAGAAGTGGCTCAGTGAGTAAAGACACTGACTGGCACTGAATTTGAAGCAGGGGAACCCCTGCTGTGCTAATTCGATGGGCCATTATAGTCTGCCCCTGAAAAACTAGTGAGGGTCACGCGGAAATCTCGAAATCCATTTTGAGCTTTGTTCAAATAACGGCGTTGTGTCTGTAATTCATTGTCAAACAACACAAACAGATTCCTATTTGCCAGCAGTGAGTGGAATCCTGAGGGGTAAAAGAAAGCCGAGATTCTACCTAGATTTGTTTCAGTAGGGGATTGATCTTTCCACTATGTGATGAGTCTTTAACCTTACTTTATGTTACCATAACCCTAATCTAAGCAATGAATTAACAAGCTTGTACAAATGTAGCATAGTTATTGCACTCGCTCATATGCAGAATATTACGTAATACAGAATATCACTGGTTTTAAATAGGATTCAGTGACAGTGCAGAATCTCACAGAATATCTCACCGTAATGTGTCAGCGGGTGCAATAAGTGTGGCTACATCTGAATATCCATGTTACTATAATTAATAGTAAGGGAACTTCTGAGTGCTCTTTGACTCTGAGTTACTGTGGTACCCACTAAGAATACTGTAATTATTGGATACAAAATCAGCTACTAGAGTTAGTGCTCATAAAATTTGTGGATAGTGGAGTGAATTTATTTCAATCCCTTCTCTGACAGAGAATCCTATGGTCAAATACTATATAAATATTTTACATTTACATTTTAAATATGAAAGAGTAAATAAAATCGGCAAGTGAGTAATAAAGCATGTGCTATAACATTCTTTATATTTCTAGGATATGGAAATAATAAAGCACAGAAGGCTGTTCCATAAACAACACTAAAAAATATTCAATATTTGTGACTAACAATAATACGTTTTAGAAAACTTAGATTTTAATACATATTGTAGTTTCATGCCAATTGTGAAACAAATGCCAAACTATTCCTTGTCATTCATCAATTACTTTCAGCTGAATTGCAACTGTATAATCAATGTCCTGTGCTGAACACAAAGCAAATTACGGAGAACATTGAAGGGCATGAAGTTGCTATTTCAATTCATTTACAATCTAGAGGACAATAAAAAAGGGGAAAAAAGAGAAAAATCAATATTAAAGATTGTTTCTCTACTTTCCTTTAATATTACTCTGGCAGTT
Source organism: Ascaphus truei (assembly GCF_040206685.1). NCBI lineage: Eukaryota > Metazoa > Chordata > Amphibia > Anura > Ascaphidae > Ascaphus > Ascaphus truei. The sequence goes on from NC_134488.1 coordinate 83,240,621, forward strand.
CAATAGAAGGAAAATGACACTACTTTTCTTTATTTCATTTTTGTATCATTTGCACAATTTGAATGATGAATACCAAACCAGCATTGAGTACTGAAACTGATGTGCTCTAATACAACCCCTTCCTCAAATAGCAATCTAATATTAATCACGAATATACCCTAGGTAGAGAGGTCCTTGCATTGTGTCACAATTACACAGCTCCAATGACAATGAATGACTAAGGTACAACAAGGATCGCTGACAGATTTCCCAGGGCCCAGGACTATAGTTACGTCCGCCCACCCCCCCAGGCCGGCGGTATTGCGAGCCCCCCCATTTCACACCTCAAGAGCGCCCTCTATTTCCCCCCTCTTCCCATGTCTTACTCTCCCGTCCGTCTAACTCCCTCTTCCTCACTCCCCCCTTCCCGCCTCGCATATATTTGGGGTTGGAGAGGTCAGAATTGTGGAAGTCCGTATAGCTGTGGTCTGGGGTTGGAGAGGTTAGAATCGCGAGGTCCATATAGCCGTGGTCTGGGTTGGAGATATCCGCAAGGTCGAGGGTAAGCCGGGGTCAGAATCCAGAGAGGTTGAAAGGTCAAGCTGGGTCGATACACAAAGGGTTAAACTGCCAGGTAAACACAAGACAATGAGCAGGACACAATGGACGTAGGAGCTCAAGGCTACAAGGAGTTATGCTCAGCAATGCTTGGGAGTGAGAGCAGGGTACTTATGGGAAACAGGAACCAGTAGCAAGGAAGGCAGAGTGGAGGCGTGGCCTCGGCAGAGGCAAGGATTGGCTGCAGGAGACAAGTGGGCTAATAATACTTGCCACGCAGCTGGGGAGTGGTGCACATCGTCACGTGTGCGCGCCACATGTGAGAGAAGCGTGGCGTGTCTGAGGGGGCAGAGCTAAGCTCCGTGGCATACTAGAAGAGCTGCGCGTGTGCACACACTCTGTAAGCAGGTGCCAGAGCAGAGGTCTGAGATGAGACAGGTAAGGAGGGAACACGTCGCAAAGGACGTGTTCCCCGATTCCTTACACAAAGTCAGTGTGCACCGGAAGCTGAGGTCCAGCTTACTTCCAGTGCGCTGATGTCAGAGGGGCCCGTCACGCACTGCCAGAGGTTGGAAGCCTGGCATGGGACACATAGTGAGGAAGAGGGCTGCATCTAATGGAGAGCCAATGCCCGGCCGTGACTGGCAACCGGGCCTCACCAGAGGTTGAGACCAATTTGTAGTGCCGGCCGCAGTACCCCCTTGCAGTCACCGGGCCCCGGGATACTTGTCACTTGTGTTCCCCCCTGTCAGCTGCCCTGGGTAAAACTCTCTGACCTAGCAGGTCCAACAGTAAACTACACCAGAAAAGCAGAGAAGAAACCACGCTGCAGTGATTTTATAAAATCTCCTAGAGTACAAGAGAATAATATTCTTAAATGCTAAAGATAAAGGACCATATTTACTAAGTGGTGCTCTGTCATAAGACACCGCCTGGCCCCAGGAGGCATCTCATGGCATTCAAGTGAATGGCACCAGAAGATGTCTTAAAGACCAGCCCCACTTACTAAATATGGCTCAAAAAATGTCCGACGGCTCAGAAATATTTCACAATTGTTGTACGCTTCATCAGTACAAGCAAGTTATTTGAATTTTGGGAAAATGGACCAAAGTTTGTCAAATGGGCCAGTAATACATACTTATAAGTTAAAGACAAGGGAGCCGAATGCTACATCCAATTGACAAAACATATATGGTAATAAATATAAAGTTAAATACTTCAAAAATAATATTTTCTTGGTTATTTAGTTAAACCCTTTGGCGTCATAAGCCTGCATACTGTACCAACACCAAATTTGCAGGTCCTAACACTATACTGTGAACCTTCCCTTTTACTTCTGTATGAGGTTATAAGCTTTTATTAGATGTCTGGACAGGGACAATGGAATGAGCACAGCCTGGCAATGGACAACGGAGACTGAAAGGAAGAGTATCATAGTTTCGGCAAATTTCAGGATCACCATTTTGGAAATTAAACATTTTTACTATACTTACTGCTTTGTGTCTGTAGTCCAAGTTCTAAATACCCCTACACTTTCTAATCATGTTCTTACTTTAAAATCATTTGTTCCATTTCTACCCTGTTTCAGCCTTATGTATGGAGTCTAGAATTATGAAATATATAAAAATAATATGATGTTCCATAGTCATAAAAATAAAATTCAGGAAATCACTGAACATGTTTTTGTACATTCCAAATATCCAATCCTAATACTTTGCTCATAGCAGAATCATACGCATTAGTATTAAATGTTCTGAGGAAGAAATGATTGCAAGTATTTTCTGAAACAGCAGTTAAATTAACAACAACAGCTACTGCATAAATGTTGGATTGTTTGAACATGTTTTTAAAAGGAATATTTTTCAGTCATAACTGCTTGAAAACAGATTATATTTATTTTAGGAACATCTGTAGAAAATATATGATATGAGTGCCACAAGTACAGTATACAAAATTATAAGAAAATTGCTTAATTTAAGATTTGTGACTGTAATATTAGTTTCAAAATATGGGACCTCGCTTCCAATCATTGTGCAAAAAGTCTGCCTTAAATATGCATTGGAATTAGTCATGCATTAGCACTGGGAAGAAGTTTAATCTGGAGATAAATTCCTACCAGATTTTACAGAAGATATTTACAATAATTTGACATTACAAATTGTCAATGAAAAGAATTTAATTATCAACTGTCAAAGCAAATTAGCATGTTCATTTGTATTTTCCTTGATATTTATTTATTTGTCATTGTTTAGCATTACATTTTAATGACAAAGAGCATAGCTGTCAGATTACTAATCAGTTGTCTAATATAAATCCTTATTGTACTCACTGATCTGAATTGTAATGTTGCCTCTTATATTTTTTTTGTCTAGTATTCAGAATTTTTATATGTTGAAACCTAAACAATTGCATATTTGGAGCTTTCTATTTTAGCTTAATTTTAGCTTCCAGAACAATGAAGTTGTGTTGATTATGATCCCAAATAAAGTCATTTTGTGCAATTATCTTGAAAGCACAATTATGTGTTCTCAGCTGTGCGATACTCATTTCGGGTGTTGTGTAGCTATTGCAGAGCAATCCCAACTCAAATCACCTCTCTGGATAAGACAGGCCATGAATGAGCTTTACTAACTTGCAGTGTTTTGATACAACTGCCCAGCTGATAGCTGCTATGGTCTCTTATGGATATAAGTACAGGCATACCCCGCATTAACGTACGCAATGGGACCGGAGCATGTATGTAAAGTAAAAATGTACTTAAAGTGAAGCACTACCTTTTTCCCACTTATCGATGCATGTACTGTACTGCAATCGATACATACGTGCATAACTGATGTAAATAACGCATCTGTAACAGGCTCTACAGTCTCCCCGCTTGCGCACAGCTTCGGTACAGGTAGGGAGCCGGTATTGCTGTTCAGGACGTGATGACAGGCGCATGCGTGAGCTGCCGTTTGCCTATTGGGCGATATGTACTTACTCGCGAGTGTACTTAAAGTGAGTGTACTTAAAGCGGGGTATGCCTGTATAACACATTTTTAAAAAAAACGCTTCCTCTATATAGAACTTTTAAGATATATGGCTTGACCTAGAGTTAATTGAACTTCAGCTAGTATATATTGTAATGGGCTAGCATCAGATATTGTTATCATCAGTGACAGAATCTGCCTTTATTTTGTCACCACTAGGATGTTTTCCTGACTTTCTTTTATTGCTATTCATGTCAATAGGGTCAGAGTTCACTTCATAATTGGATGTGTGCTGACCTAAGATGTATTTTTCCCAAAGAAAAGTGGCTATGCAGGTACTGAATATAGAATCAACTCTCTAGCCATCAGTCAGTTATAGGAGCTCCACAATTACATTTCAGGTGCCCTTCAATAAAGATCCTAAACGTAGTGAGAGTGGTGCCTTAAGAAGGATCTAGGTCTAGGACAGAAATTTGTGTTGATTTTTAATTCAATATATCATTTCATATTTCAAATGACTGATTTTCATGTACTTACAGAGAACTAATTGAAAAATGAGACTGTCAAAATTAATTTTTTTCTGACACAAAAAGCAGCAGACTAAAAAAGAAAAACTATAATCGTCAGATGCCATTGAAAGAAGACAAAGCTCTCAAGACATTATTATTTTTATTATTTTATAAAGTCACATTATAACAATATATTCAGTCAACAAATATTCATTAAAAAAAAAACAATAATGCTAATGGCATATTTCCAGGCTGCACAAATCAAATCTTTGGGGACATTTTAAAAAGTTCTGCAAATCTGTCCCTTCTCAATCTCAGGTATTTTACTGTAGCTTCAACCTACAGGTGAATCAGTTCCTAGCCTCCTCCACTTTCTTCACTAAGAATCTTTTGTGCAACTAATATATATTGGTAATTTTTACACAGTTTCAATAACAACATTAACCTGATTTCCCTCTTGTCCTTGTACTAATATGTTCAATTTGTACTATCAATATCTCTCATGAGATCTTGAGTCACTAGTCAGTATGCAATGTTACTCCATAAGACATTATAGCCCCATTACAGTGATGAGGCTATAAGTTATCATGGAAAATGGGGGAAGCCGAGCACACCAAAAGAGTTTTGCAAAAGAGTTAATGCAAAAAAGTAATTTAATGTGTCAGGGTCTCCTAGACATCCTGCTCCCAGCCATAGTTCCTTTCTCTGTCCACCGGATGTGCTGCTGCTTTCTGGCTGCTCTGGGGTTCCTCTGTCTGTCTGTCTTCTTGTTGCTCCTGTTTTCTGTTCTTATAGTTCCTGGTTCCTGTGTCTCCCTTGCCTTTGTTTTATGTCCAGACTCCCATGTCCATGCGTATGCTTTTGCCTCTGATCTGTTCCTGTACCAGTCCTGTTCTGTATCTGAGTCCTGTTCATATTAAAGGCCCTTGCTATTGAACTAGATTACCCCAGTTTGTTTCCTGCAAGCAAGTCCCAGACCTGTTCCTGCTCCCTTGCCTTGTTCCTGCTCCCTTGTCCTGTTACTGATCCCTTACCCTGTTCCTGCTCCCTTGCCCTGTTCCTGCTTGCCTGTCATGCTCCTGCCTTCCTGTTGCTGAACTCTGCGTGTGACTCCGACATTCCTGCTTGCTGCCTGCCTCCGACCTTTGCGTGTGACCCCGACCGACGTTCCTGCTTGCTGCCTGCCTCCAACCCCTGTGTGTGACCCCGACGTTCCTGCTATCTGCCTGCCACTGACCTCAGCCTGTGACCCCAACAATTCTTGCCTGCTCCCGCTGTTCCAGCCACCGAGGTCCTAAATGCTCCAAGAGTCTCTCCTTGACATAATGACTAAAAACAGTCACAAAAATCCAATGTTTCAGTGCTGACCACCTTCACCAGGGATAAGTTATCACCCAGCCTGGAATATGTCTTATGAAGTAACACCACTTAGTAAATATGGCTCTTTATAACATATTCTTTAGATTGGGCCTTAAGGTGTCTTCCAGCTCGGAAAGTGTTTTATGATTAGCACTTAATCATGTCTCCTTATATCATGTGTTGGACAAGTGGAAAGATAAATAAAACTGAGCAGTTCTGTCAGCCAAACACAGTACCAGTTGACAGCCCTAAAAATCTTTTCCAGTCCCAACTTCCTATACAGTACTAAAATGTATCTAAACTGAAACTCTGCAAATAACTCTTTATTGTTTATTTTCACCTTCCTCAACAACACTCTTCATTTAGGAAATGTTCTAATCTGCTAATAATTATTTGAATATGAAGAATATTGTGATCTGAAATCTAAAAGTCAAACTGAGAAATCATAAAAATAAAACAATAAGTGAATAATTCCCTAACCAATACTGAGAAAAAATGCAGCTAAGAGCAATAGGAAGAAAATAAGTGTATTTGAAGATGGGAAGATGGAAAATAAGTAATTTATATGGAAATACTGTCACAAGTTATGCCACATGAAGTTCAAGTCACTGCCAGCACTGGTAAGAGAGAGGAGAGAAAAAACACAGGACTGAATAGAGACATTTTAGGGAATGATTTTGGATACAGTAGGTCTCCAAAGAATGTCAGATGTTTGTGCAGATACATATACCCCAATAATCACGTATGTACGTATGTATATCTTAATTTATATAGCACCATTAATGTACAGAGCACTTTCCATGACATAAATAACAAATAATATATCATGGGAAGAAGTGCTAAAGGCATACAAGTAACATCTTGGGAAAGGAGTCCCTGCCCTGAAGAGCCCACAATCTAATTGGTAAGTAGGATGAATGTACAGACAGTAGGAATGTGTTTTGGTAAATGTGTAAGCAAGGGGCCAAGGTCAATGTATATATACTATAAAAACACTTTATTCGTGTAAATTGTATTCCCCCAACTAGCCAGCTAAGTACTGTGATTTGTGTGTTTAATTATTTCTATGCAGGCAGACTCGGTAATATCCTTTAGCCGAGCTACTTGCATAGAAATGCAGGACCGGGACTAAGGTTGAGTCCCCATTGGCACTGAGCATGCTTACCGCGCTTACCTTAGTCAATGTGGATTGTCACATCCATGCACACGCTGTGCACGCACGCACATGCGCGGGCACACACGCTCACCCATGCTTGGCTAAACAAAAAAAATTTAACTTTCGAGCACGCTCAATTTGCCTGCAATGCCCCCCGCGCGCGCTTCCGAAATAGCGAGGACAACCGGAGCTCATGCTTGGAGAGCTGGTGACGTCACTGCTCTCAAGCATGAGCGAGGTCAGCGCCAGCGGGGCCGCATCCAAAGGCTGGGAGCGGCGCGGGTGTCAGGACACTTGGCAAGCGGGGAAGGGCAGACAATCGGGGTAGGGGATGGGCTCTCAGCAGGGTAGAGCCATTGTTCCTCGCAGACATTGAGGTGCCAACCCAGCGGGCAGTATGGGGCTGGCCAGGGGTAGCCGTTGCCAGGACGGAGCCCATAGGTGCGATTTCCATTGGCCAGTTCGAATTTCCTGCTCGCCAGCAGCCTTGTCATCATGGGGGTACCGAGTACCTAAGCACGCCCCCTCGTCTGACTGGTGCAGCCGGCCGAGCACCTGGTTGGGGATTGGCTGCAAAATCTCGATCTGTGCTCTGATTGGTCGGCGGCTCCTTCTACATAGAAAAGATAGGCACTGAAGCCTATGTAAGGAGCGCTGCCGATCAGAGTACCAGACTATCTGTGGAGTTGGACGGAGAAGTGACTGACAGGATTTTCAAAGTTGCTATTGAGAGAATAACACTTTGAGGAACTGGGACATGAAGCGGACAGGGTAAGCCTACCTGAAGCAGGCCCATGGACCTAGTCGAGGCTTGAGTCTACCCCCCAGAAACCCAGTTGGTAAGTGTATGCTGTAATTGTGTATTTTGTACATCTGCTAGCTTGCCAGAATAAACTCAGTTTATTCAACATCTTTGTCCCGTCTGGTGATAGTGATCCTGGTGTTAAAAGTACTGGTCTCCCGTGACAAGAGGTTTTGGGAGGTGGGAGGGAATAGAGTCAAGAGGGCAAGTGGTGGACGGAGAAAAGGGAAGCAACGATACAGCCTCCTCTGTGACAGTGGAAAAAGAGTTGAGGAAGGTAGGAATAGAGTTAGGAATTGGTATATGCTGAGAGAAGGATACAGAGGGGATGCCCTGCCTTATTGTATTGTATGTCTTTATTTATATAGTGCCATTAATGTACACAGCGCTTCACAGTAATAATACACGTGACAATCATATAAATAACAAATAATACAAATAACTGATCGTGGGAATAGTGCTTCAGACATAAATGTAAAATTTCGGAAGAGGAGTCCTGCTCCGAAGAGTTTACAATCGTATTGGTAGGTAGGAAGAACGTACAGAGACAGTTGGAGGGCATTCTGGTAAGTGCATCTGCAGGGGGCCAAGCTTTATGTATCCTGTGTTCAGAATATCCACAGTGCTATTCATATGCTTCTTTAAGCAAGTGTGTCTTAAGGTCGGTCTTAAAGGTGGATAGAGAGGGTGCTCGTTGGGTATTGAGGGGAAGGGCATTCCAGAGGTTTGGGGCAGACAGTGAGAAAGGTTTAAGGTGGAAGAGGGCTTTAGATACAAAGGGGGTAGGGAGAGACATCCTTGAGCAGAACGCAAGAGTCGGGATGGTGCATAGCAAGAAATTAGGGTTGAGATGTAAGGAGGAGCAGAAGAGCGTAAAGCTTTAAAAGTGAGGAGAAGAATGGAGTGTGAGATGTGGGATTTGATAGGAAGCCAGGAGAGGGATTTCAGCAGGGGACATGCTGAGACAGATTTAGCAAAGAGTAGAGTGATTCTGGCAGCAAACTTTAGGATAGACTGTAGGGGAGACAGATGAGAGACAGGAAGGCCGGACAGCAGTAGGTTACAGTAATCGAGACGGGAGGGAATGAGGGCCTGATTCAGAGTTTTAGCAGTCAAGCAACAGAGGAAAGGGCGTATCTTTGTAATATTGCAGAGGAAAAAGCGACATATAGATTCCACCTTCTCCTTGGAATAGTCAGAAAAGTCCTGAGGTGAGATGGAGGAAGAAAAAAAGGTAGCAGAGGATGGTCTGAGAAGAGAGTCGTGTATAATTCTTATATTACTCATATTAAAAGGGTCACAACTTTAAAAGATCATTTTTTACTCCTGAATTGTGCGGTTACAAAAACATGTATTTCATATTTTAAGAATGTAAATACTCTGCTTTAGCAAGTATGGGTTATAGTGTTTTTATAGTGACTAATTTTGAGCAGGATACTTCTGATAAATCTGATGATGTATTCTCCCAAAATATGTGTAACGGGTATTCCCTTCTGTCTGACCCACCCAATCTCACATTGGCCCGTGTGGTCTAGCCAGTCCCAATTACGTGATCGTGTATGGTGGTGCACCTGCAAGTAACAGGACTCCTGCGTCTCCCGCATGATGGTATTAGGGGATGTCATCAGGAACAGGTAGCTGAGGTAGTGGGTGCGAGTCCAATTTACATCATGCGCAGCGCCTCCACCTCATCAGGATCTATGCTTCCGCAGGGAGATGGTCCTGGTGGGGAACTCCTTCTCGGTGGTGACTGCCACTGTAGAGTAATCTCACACTCACACAGTGGGGGTATCTTTAACAAGGGCATCTTTATTGACGATCTGAATGTAGTAGACTGCCCCATGCAGCTCTCAGCTCTAGCCGCACATTTCTCTGTGCTTTCCCTTTGCCAGGTACGCCCTCCCGAATTGGAGTGGGATCCCCTCTCCCCGTAGGGAGATCACCCCTGTGCCAGGCCCCGAGACACAGTGTGGCCTTGACAGGCTTGATCTGGAAACTCGTGCCACTAGTTACAGCACTAGGGTCACAAAGCTATCCTGTTCCTGATGACATCCCCTAATACCATCATGCGGGAGACCCAGGAGTCCTGTTACATGCAGGTGCACCACCATACACGATCACGTAATGGGGACTGGCCACAAGGGCCAATGTGAGATTGGGTGGGTCAGACAGAAGGGAATACCCGTTACATTTGGAGGTGCTGCTGAGATACCTGTCAACAGGACAGGCTTTTGCTAGGCACACTAGGAAACAGGGAGAGTGTCTGCTGCCACTTTGTGCTGCGTTGGACGGAGCCAGTGGTAGTCGGGGAGCTGCTGGAGCTGCAGACCGCACAGACGCCTTGGGATCCTGCAAGGGGTTAGTAGGTCTGGAGAGGGGGGCTATTGCTGTTCTAGTCACCTTGAGGTAGCGCTGGTGGGGGACGTCTGAAGGGATAAACTGGTAACTTAGGGCAGGAATTCTGGAAGGGTCCGCGCTAGGCTAGCCAACAGTACTGGATGGAAGAGCCAGAGTACTCTAGTCTCCATTCCAGACCACTTACCAAGAGGAGCACAGACTGGGAGGAAGGAGATACAGTAGACACCGAGAGAGTGAGCCTAGCCTGATGTAGTGCAACACGACTCAGATCTACGTTAGGTACACAATGTGGTGCACAAAGGCATTTTTATTGTATCGATGTGGTAGCTGCCCCGCAGAGCGGAGCTCCATGTACAAGAATCCTATATTCAGTGACCGAGAGAAAACCGCAAGAATGGAGGATCTGCAAAGCGCAGAAGGTCCAGGAGGGCGGACAGGCCGAGAGAGAACCGCAAGAATGGAGGATCTGCTAGGCGCAGAAGGTCCAGGATGGCGGATGGAGGCCGAGGAAGAGATCGCACCTGTTCTGTGCGAGTATGGGGAACAAGCTACAGAAGAGACTTTTGTGAGACTGTTATGTAATGGCGTGAAAGCTGCGGCTGCGCCGTGTTTGTCCTGCTTATGCCCTTGGGATCATAACCCTGAGGATAGCAAGGATGACAGTGTTGTGAGATGGGAGGAACGAAATGGACTTGCTTATCATTCGATACACAAACAACCAAACGCTACCTCAAATGTGATGCAAAAAGATAATATGAACCAAGATGGCGGTTCCCGCGTTCCCGGGACACTGCGTGGGCCAGCTGCAGAAAGTCTTGCAACTTTGCAGTTTGCTGAATGTTGGCCAGGATTGGTGCCAACGAGAAAACCCCACCCTGTTGGGGAGTATGGCGTGAAAGCTGAAGCCGCGCCCTCGTGGACTATGACTCATTCCGCCCCTGTGCTGGGTCAGCCTACAAGTCTACGAGACCTCCCACTAGTTTCAACCAGGGGGAGTGGTTTGCAGTTCCACCGGATGTGGATGGAGACGGTAGGAGCAGGGGTTGCCAAACCAGCCCCTGCACTCCAGTTACGAAGAGCCATTGACCAGTATAGACCATTGAAGCGAGTCCCTCCACTGGTAAATATGGCTGGTGTCTCTGAACAAGTCGAACAGAGTCCCTTGATTACTACACATCCCTACTCGGCTCCAAGAGGTTTCCTGATCCTCCGGGTAGAGGGTGTAGAGACTGTGGCGTGTCTCTGCCTGCAGTGCAGACTGCCGGGTGGAGCCGTGGGCAGTGAGGCCCAATGCCCTCATTGTGGACTGCAGTATTTGTGGCCCATGCCGACTTTTGTGCCGGTGCAAGCTGAGGAAGCCAAGGAAGATGTCCCTATGATGGCAGCGGAACTTCCGGGCACATTATGGCGAGTAACCACGGGTCCCGAAGAACCGGGACCAGAGTGGGTTTTTAAGAAAGAGAAACATTGTCATCGACGGGGTGACAAAAGATGCGCACACCGACGATCACCTACCGGGATGCCCCGACCGAATGCAAAACTAGAGTCCTCGGACGAGGAGTGCGCAAGGCTGTCGGATGCGCTGGATATGATGCCGGAGTACCATACCAGTGGTACACCTTGGCGAGATGCCATCCCTCGTGGTGTGGACACACGGAGTCGCGTGTCACCAGTACCGAGACAGCCCGAGCAGCGGAGTCCCACGTGCGTGGTGACTAGCGGTTCGGATGGAGGCCGATCCACCCCGACACTACGGAGTAGTAAGTCACGGCCGTGCTTATCTCAGGCTCCGGGGGTGGTGATTAAAGAAGAGCGGAACCAGGCCTAGACGGGATCGCGCAGGAGCAGGGGCGTTGCCGGATGTTCTTGTGGAGGAAGAGGTCTCGATTGGGGACCCAACCCAAGATGGCGACGAGTCACTTGTGTGCATGGAGAATGTTCCGGATGACCAGAGCGGGCTCGAGTGTAAAATGATCGCGCCTCTGCGGTCGAGCAGCGGAAGCCGGTCGCCTACGCCGAGGAGGAATGGGCGATCGATCCGGTGAGTAAAGAGCCCCAGCACTGGCGAAGAGGAGAGACTTTGTGGCGAAGCCGAGTCAGGTATTGCCGAGGAGCAGGTCGTAGCCCTGCCGATACCTACTGTCCGGCCCTATCACCAAACCCCATCCAACCCCAGAGTTAGCCCCAAGGCCTTAGATAAAGCCCCTGTCCCAGTCGTTTTCGCGTTTGGGTCAACTTCTAGTCTAGGGATGTCAGGGGATTCCTGGGTCACTTCCGAGGAACGGACTGGGAGCCTGGACTGGGGAACATCCGATGATGGATCGGTGGGAGGAGGGAGGATTTCCCGACAAGTGTCGTTGTCTAGTGACTGTCCTAGTGTATTGAGTGTCACCATTGGGAATAAGTCACAGCGCCGGGGAATTGCTGCACCATCTGAGGGTACTTCGGGGGTATCTTCTGTGGGGCCCGAAGAAGAGGAATCCCTAGAGTCCAGGCAAGAGGAGATCAGGGAGACTAGAGGGTGGGCGCCTCTGTATGAGGGATATGTAGCGTGGCTTGACCGCACCCGATTAATTCTGGAAAGGGATGGGGTGGTGGATCATTGGTGGGCTACAGGGGAGTTCGATGATGATGCTTACCTCAAAGAGTTACGAGTAAGGTGGGGTAAGATTAAGCAAGGGTTAATTACGCCCAAGGGTCCCGAGGGGTTAGAGGATCTCGTGGAACCAGACGAGCCCCTGTCATGGGTGTTGCCGGGGAGGGCGGGATACGCTAAATTGACCCGGTCCTGCCAGGCCGAGCGAGCTATCGCGGCTAAATATAAGAGGTCTCATGGACTTGAGTACCCTTATGTCCCCGAACCTCTGATGAGGGAGATAGAAGATAACCGGGAAAGGTGGCTCCGGGCTGACATTGAGTACTATATTGTCAGCAAGGGAGGTGCAATTGTGGGAATTCAGGCTGAACAGAGGGTTTCTCAACTGATGAGGGTTTGGAAGATCGGGCGCAGTATCTACATGCATAAAGTGGTGTACTGCAATGAGCGAGGCCTGCCCCGGGAGTATAGCGTTACGGTGACCGATGCAGCGGGAAGGGAGGTGAAGAAGCCAGACCCTAGACAATACTATTAGGTGGTTGAATAGATAGAGTCTGTGATTAGTCTAGCGCCCCCTGCTGGTCAGAGTGGGCGTACTATTATGACATTATTATGTAAATGTAATGATGTTTGAAACTTTATTTGTGTGTTCTTTTGCAGTGTTTCCTGGAGCAAGGTACACCAAATTTAGGACCCAGCCGGGACGGTGGGGATTCACCAGGGGGAGTATATAGCCATGCATAATAATGGTATACTACTTTCCTCTCTGTTGGCAGTAAGTCCTGGTAAGTACAGGTATGCCAGCAGTAGTTATGGAGGTTTTCCCTCATCCATGGTGAGGTGCCCTATGTATGGATGGGAGTGGCTGCATGCTCTGAGTCCCTGGATAGTGACATCAGAGATGTGCTTGCCCCCTGAGGTATATAAGGCACAACACTGTCAGTTAAGAGTGGTTGTTGCTAAAGTGTTTGGCTCCTGTGAAAGGGATTGCAGGATAGCTTTGTGACCCTAGTGCTGTAACTAGTGGCACAAGTTTACAGATCAAGCCTGTCAAGGCCACACTGTGTCCAGGGACCTGGCACAGGGGTGATCTCCCTACAGGGAGAGGGGATCCCACTCCAATTCGGGAGGGCGTACCTGGCAAAGGGACAGCACGGAGAAATGTGCGGCTAGAGCTGAGAGCTGCATGGGGCAGTCTACTACATTCAGATCGTCAATAAAGATGCCCTTGTTAAAGATACCCCCACTGTGTGAGTGTGAGATTACTTTACAGTGGCAGTCACCACCGAGAAGGAGTTCCTCACCAGGACCATCTCCCTGCGGAAGCATAGATCCTGATGAGGTGGAGGCGCTGCGCATGATGTAAGTTGGACTCGCACCCACTACCTCAGCTACCTGTTCCTGATGACATCCCCTAATACCATCATGCGGGAGACGCAGGAGTCCTGTTACTTGCAGGTGCACCACCATACACGATCACGTAATGGGGACTGGCTAGACCACACGGGCCAATGTGAGATTGGGTGGGTCAGACAGGAGGGAATACCCGTTACATATGCAATCACTTATTTCAGAACCAGCCTTTGTTCTCATATGTCACATAAAAAATATTGGATAGCCTGTTATTAACAATTTAGTAGGGTGAATAAACAGTTCATTCATCCTTTTGTACTGTATTTAGCAGTTTAACATTTAGTCAGAAATGTTGAGTTCAAAATGTAACCTATTGAAAAATGGAACATCTATTGTCCGAAACAGAATGTTATGATGAAGTGCTAGTAAAATCATTGTTTTTTATACACGTGCAACATTGTTTCATACCAGTGGTTAGTGGCTGCATTCTCAGATCTCATTCGTCACATTACTGCAGAGAACATATTTCATGCTTCACTATATACAATCTACAAACTGAAGATGGGCGAATGTGTAAAAATTGAAGTCGCAAAGTCTTTATGGGTGTTTGAACAATTTTCAATTCATAGACAGATATTCGTGGGTGCTTTGGACAGAAACACATTTTGGGGCAAGAGAGAGCCCTATTTTAGCATAGTCCCAAGTGTTACAGTGGCTAGACAAAGTTTGTGAACCACGTAGGATTTTCACATATTTCAAACTTAAAATGCTATTAGATCTTAATCTAAGTCCTAATAAAAAAATCAAAATAACCTGAACAAATAAATGGCACAAAAACATGAAACTTTTTCAACATTTATTTATCCACAAATGATTCAATATTCAACAACCATGTGTGGCACCATTGAGCAGCAATGACTTCAACAAAACATTTCCTGTAACTGCTGGTCAGTTTCTTACATCGGTTTTGGGGAATGTGTGCTCATTCCTCCTTACAGAACTGTTTCAACTCAGTGACATTTGAGGGCTTCCTTGGATGGACAGGTCGCTACAGGTCCTGCCCCAACATTTTGATGGGGTTTAGGTCCGGACTTTGACTAGGTTATTATAAAACACGGAATTTCTTATTCTGCAGCCATTCTTTTGTAGATCTGCTTGTATGTTTAGGATCATTGTCTTGCTGCATGAGTTTTGTTTTAGCTTCAGCTCACAGACGGATGGCTTACATGCAGAATCCAGTAGAACAATGCAGAATTCAGTATAATTTCTACTATGTGATCTGTATCTCTATTCTTAAAGGGAGGGAAGCATATTCTACCTTATTGACTGGCTTCCATCCCTTTATGATGACGTTGCATCATAAAAAATAAAATAAAAAAAGGAAGCCATCAAATGGTACATCAACCTATTGAATTAATGATATACTATTTGTCAGTCAAATGTGACATCACAGGCCTTATACACTATGAGGCCTGTAACATCTCATTTGACCCCAAGAAACTGTCGGATGTATTGATTGTCAATGTGGTTATCTGTACCCTCAGAGCGTCATGGATAAACACATTGCCAGTCAATGGGCATCCATAAAACAAAAATACACAATTAAATCAAATACAATCAATGTGTTTCTTACCTTTGCGGGATGAAGATTCATCCTTCCCATCCCATAGCGGCACCAACTCTGGACCAACGATGCAATGATCCTCATCAGCATGATACGCAGAAGTCTATGATCCTCAGTTGATTGCAGAGGAGAACCCGGTGAGTAGTTCTTTCTTCTTTCCTTTCTATTCCTCTTATCCATCCTTTTCTTCTTTCTTCTCCAACAACTCCAGGAGATGTTGATCCGACAGTTTCTTGGGGTCAAATGAGATGTTACAGGCCTCATACTGTATAAGGCCTGTGATGTCATATTTGACAGACAAATGGTATATCACTAATTCAATAGGTTGATGTACCATTTGATGGCTTCCTTTTTTTATTTTATTTTTTATGATGCAACGTCATCTTAAAGGGATGGAAGCCAGCCAATAAGGTAGCATATGCTTCCCTCCCTTTAAGAATAGGGATACAGATCACATAGTAGAAATTATACTGTTTTTGAAAAGATTGTTTTGCTATACTGATGCATGCCATATTCCATATTAGCGATACGGTAGCAACATAATATTTCTTCTAATAACATACATTGCAGTCTACTGTATGTACTATATAAAGGCAAAAGTTGTGGCCTCATAGAGGTCTCCCTTGCACCACTGCCTTATATACTGTACACATTAAAAAAAAATCTGTGTAGCTTCTAATGCTGCATTGATCAGGTCTTGGTTACCTAGACAATAGTCAATCATTGAAAATTCATATTTGCAGCTATCTTATTTATACTTGTTTCATTCAATGATGGTTTCGATGCTCTCAGACCATTTGGGATTTCAGACTCTCACTTAAGCATCTGTCTTGGACTGCACTTTAAACAGTACCTCTGCACCAATCCTATAAAACTACTGATAGGGGGATTGTCAGATTCTCTCTGCTTCTGTTAAAGTTTTAGCCTTATAGAGTTGAGGTCATAACTACACATGTATCTGGAACTCTAGTTACCTTTTGATATGTTGTTCAGAAACCTTTATTTCTAGTTTTATTATCTACAGTACACTGGATATGCCCACATGAAATGATAAATTATACCAATAAGAATTATTAACTGGGCTGGGATGCAATAACCTGCTTGATGGCTAGCAATGTCTAGCTAGCATATATTGTTCTTCCGCCACAACTTCTGACACTAAATACAGAACCTCTTTAACAGTTAACGGATGTTTGATTTATCCAAATACCATAATTGTCTGTGTATAAACGTTCTCGGATTTCTGGTGTTTCAGAAACACCTAACACCTGCTTCCTAAATAGTATGACACAATCTAAGTGGGCTATAAGTTTGTCATCAGTGTACATTTTGCGAGACACTGCTATAGTCCGTTTAAATTCAAGGCACTCAGTTAAAAATTAGACATCTGGCAGCTAGCTTCCAGTGCATCTTCTAAATAATTCAAAAACTGAAAAAAAAATACTAGTTTAATGAAACTTTAAACAATGACATTGTTCACCATTAACAGATAGAACAGAAAACATCTGTGTGATTGTATAAGCATGAATCCCATGAAATTCATTCATAAGTAATTATGTTTACACTGTCTGTAGCAGTTTACTGAAAGATTAGCAATGTATAAAATATGTCCATATGGGTAAATGTGAAATGAACTATCTTGCCAAACTTCCTTTTCACAGTTGAATGTCACTGTTAGTGTTCCAAATGTTCATTTACTTTTTCTCAAAGTCAAATCAACAATAATGGAACAAAAAGAAAATCTGCTGAAGGACAATACCACCATTATGTCCTACGCACTCTATTACTTATGGTAGTAAGCAGATGGGCACATTGAACTGATAAGAGCCAAGAGGTCTGACAAGTTGTAGGGTTTAAGTTTGATGTCATGTAGAGTATAAAATAATGATTAGGAATATCAATCTTATAATCTCACCTGCAGTCACACTGCGCTAAAAAAAGAAAACACTAGTGAGGGCCCCCAGCATAGCTATGAAGGGACATCAGTCTTACTCATTCGACTGAACTTTGAGGTTAAGTATCATTGCTTTATACTTTTATTTCTTGGCAAACTTTGACTTCTCTCTGTGCTGGGAAAGTACAATGCCCTTCGATCATTAGAGTTGATACATCTTATTTGGATGGCTAATGTTGGTATTAAACATATGCCCAAGGATAAATATATTGTTGGCATAATACCATGATGAGTTTATTGTGCAATTAATTATTTAAAACGACATTGAAAACTGAGCTCTCTCGTACCAAATAAAAGGACTGATGTGTAACCAGGTACCTTTAATAGGGAACAGCCAAGAGTACAATAAAATACCTTTTTCAAGCTTGATATATAGTATATATGCGGTATTTCTCTCACTGACACATTGTAGCGGGACACACATAACACGCCAGCGGGAACAGACACCATGTTTGAATTAAGCACTTGCAAAAAAGGGGCAGGGCTAACACATTCTCTCACCCACTGGCATGCGCCAGCAGCAGGCAATGACGCCTGCTACATCTGTATTTGACACAAGTTTATAGGTACTGCAACTAGATTAAAGCCAATGTAGTCCCTGTGGTTTATATTTTATATGTACAAAAATTGGAGAAATAATAGAGCACTACAAACTAACATTAAAGCATCCCACTAAGTAGGTCCAAATACTATGTACAGAGGTACACCCCACATGGTTTACTAATGTAAACAAAGCAAAAGTAGAGCAAAGTATCAATGGTTAACATATGCAGATACATTTTCAAACTGAAACTCTAAACATCAAGTTAGCCCCAGAATACCTTAGGAATTTTTTTGAATGTTCTAATAAAGACAAAGCACTCAGAAATATAACAGTTTACAATCAAGTATCATTTTATTGACTGCGAGATATTATGATTTTTGGCAACGTGAGCCTCAAAACTAAACAACAAATGTCATTAAATATATTGCTTTTGTTGGAAGTTAGCTAATGGATTTTAAAAGGGTATCTTTAAATGGTTCTGTGCTGGTCCACACTTGGCGTCGAGGAATCATAACACCCACTAAAGTGAACCTGTCATTGAAATACTGTAAATATTCCTTCTCACTCATGTCACAGAGTAAAAAGGGCATTTTTCACTGATTTTTATAACAGAATAGAACAACGCACAATGATTCGGGGTGAAGTGCAGTGTAGTTAGTTAAAGGCTAATTGGATCGAAATGAGTTGTTTAAACCATAACAACAATAGTGATTTTCATGTCATTGTCAGCTACTGTATAATATGGCATCTATTTGCAAAGTCATCTTCCATACTTGCATACTGTATGCTTACTGTATGTTTCTGAATCCCAAACAGGGTTGTACAAGGAACAAGAATTTTGAAAATCTTTCTATACACAATAATCACATTAATAGATAACACTATATTAGCTTGTTTCTGTTCTTTTCTTAAAAGTGACATTATAGGTGCCACAGATACTGAAGATACCACTTTCCTTACTGGAAGGATCTTCAAAATTAGAAATTTTCTCACTTTCTCCAGCAAGTTAATCGTTTATATCTTGAAATGCAAGTATGGACTTCTCTATGTCAGTAGGACTGAACAAGTGTTTGTAGGACGTAAGTAAGAGCATTTTTGCTCTATTAAGAGTATCTTATTAAACAAAACAAAAACTGACCTTGTTGCAAAACATTTCCTTGCTCTGGGCCAGTCTTTGCCTGTTAATTGAAAATTGATTGAGGTAACCTATCTAGCATTCTGTTATACAGAGAGATGCTAAATGGTAATTACATTTTGTTTCCGCTAGCAAATTGTAGCCTGCAGATATGTTTTGTTGAGGCCATGGCCAACGCAATTTTGACTACAGTGGGGGAGGATTCACTATACTCTTTTAAAGTTAAATCGGTAGGAAAATAACCTGACGTTGCACAAAAATTAGATTGCAGTACAATTTCAAGGTCACGGAGGCTTGAGTTGGGTGCATATAAGATAGTTTCATCAGAATACATGTGCATAGAAGTTCTCTTAAACTGTGGACAGGACATTTATACAGTTAGAAAATGTAACGGCCCCATAACAGAGCCATGGGGTATCCAAAGGTAACATCAAAGTGGTTAGAGTTACAGTCACAGATGCACTCTTATTTATCTGAGATATCTCTGATAAATAAAGAGATAAACCAGTTTTAAAATGTGGTCCAATTCCGGAGTACTGGAGCTTGTTTAACATAATAGTGTGGTCAACAGTATCAAGGGCCTCTGCAAAATATAGGACTATTGCACCAGTCAACTCTCCATGTTCCATTCCACACTGGATCTCATTGCATATTTTTAAGAGGGTTGTAGCTCTGGAGTGACATAGTCGAACACCAGATTATAATTCACGAAGGAAAATTAACCTCTAACTTAATTAGAAAATAACAACTTTTTCGATGATTTCTTCTAGTCAGAAGTATGGTATTCACCCCCCACTCCCCAAGGGGAGGGGGCAGAAGGTGCCAGAGCCCTGAAAACCTCTACGTGATACCAGTCTCTCTCAAGAGGGAGAGACACCTGCCTAAATTTACATGTGCAGCCCCTTAAGTACTGAGGGGGAAGGTGCAATGACTGAGCCCCTTATTGGGTAGAACACAGGCCTTAGCCCACCTCCTCCCCTGTCACTCAAGGAGCTGCTTGTTGGTGGGGAAAACCCTGGATTGGTCCTGACACTGCCTGCACTGTTACCAATGCCTGTGTGTCAGGGAGGGCAGATTAGTATCCAAGCCAGGCATGCCTGCACTAGTAAAGGTAGAATAGAGGTAGGTCTGAAGTTGGACATAAGGCCTTTGTCACCATTTTTGAAAACTGGGATAACTCTGGCGGATTTGGCCAGAAGACAAAATACAGTTGATAATGAGGTTGGTTTAGCAATGACAAGGGCACTAAGACATATTACTTTAGATGGCAATTACAGTAGGCATTCCCATTTTGGCTATTTAGCTTAAATGTTAAGAGCTCCCTCAATGGGCGCCTAAATAGCCACATTGGCAATCAATGTACACCCAAAATAAATGTATTACTTACCCCTGCCAGGATTAAGGCCGTCCTCTTCATCCATAGGGGCACCTGCAGAAAAGTCCAATGAAGGGTCAATGCTCAACCATCCAGAAAAATAAATAAAAAATAATCCAAGGCCAATGTCTAATACAAATTAAAAAGCCAAAAACCATGAAAATGAAACCTATCCTGATAGAAATTTTTAAAATGAAAATCCACAAAAGTATTTCAAAATAATCCATGCCTGATGGCACAAAAATAAACAAAACATAATCCATTCCTTTGGCCTATTAGCATTTACTGTAGGTTTTTTTTTTGGGGGGGGTGGGGGGTGGGGGGGGATAGATTATGGAGTTAGCTGCCCTGGGGAGGGAAGTTAGGCCAACTGAATGGGTTACAGGGGGGATGCTGGTGGTGGTGGGGGGGGGGGGGGGTTAACGCATTGAATGCCACAGCAGTTGTACCGCTATAATATATAATGGGCAGTAGGGTAGTTAGGGCATTCTTATTAACTCATTGTTTACCTTAGTGGCCTCAGAGGCATGTATATTCATGCCTTCATGTTGAATATGGCTTGCAATGGATTAATACACAGGTCATGGATACATTAATTGGCCTAGTCCAGGGTATTGACTTTGGCTTTCAATTTGCTAAGGCATTATAGGATGCCAAAATAGCCCACTTCAGAACCCTGGACAGGGCCAAATAATTTTCTGGTACCTAAGGCTGAGTCCATGGTCAGCGCTTAGGCGCTGGCCTGTGCTGAGGCGCGCTGATGCTTGTCAGTGAGCCCCTGCAGCCGCAATGAGAGCGGCTTTAGCAAGGGCTCGCGCACGCTTCCGCAGGCATGCAGAGGCATAGCACCTAAAAAAAAATCGTTTTGGCGCTCACGGGAGCGCAGGGCCAGTCACGTGAGCGGTTCGCCCAATGAGGGCGAACCAGCTCCATGACGTCACTGGCCCGCCCCCCGACATGCACCCGGACGGTGCGCGAACTAAGGCCAGGGAAAGCATCCGCTTTCCCTCAGCCTCAGCGCACATCCGCACGGCTGGAGTCACCATGGACTCAGCCTTACATTGGATATAGGCACGACCTAAAAAAAGCTTTTCAAAATGCGTTATTTCTCTCGTTAAGTTTAATGGACTGCTGAAGATATGCGTTGAGGTGGTTGTCATCTCTTTTGCATATGATTAGCACAAATGTCCGTTATAGTTAACAGGAGACCATTGTTACTTAAACGCTTAGTTACTGAGCTTTGAAGTTCCCTGTTGGCACGTAATGATACTGTATGTTTACTGATGTTAATGTATTGATAAGTATTTAATGGAGTTCTGAAGATTTTTTGTATACACCAGATGTTTTTGATTTACAGAGACCCAGTCTGTGCATTTGACTACATACAATAGTGTTACTTTTTACTATGTTTTCCATTGCTTGCCATTTATATTTATTTTTGTTCGAATTTGTCATGTTGTTGTTACCTATACTAATATGTTACCGTTACCATTAGTAATATTCAGATACAGTACTTTCCTTATTATCATGTTGTATCAATAATAGCTGCTCATATCAATTACAGTGGTTAACCATTCTCTCATTGTGCCTGGCCTTTAAAAATATTTTTTATTTATATAGCATCAGCCAGTGTATGCAGCACTTTACAGAGATATTATAAAGGATATAATACAAGAAAGAATAATATTGATAAGTGCATAATACATGAAAGTTGACATTGAGAAAAATGTATGGGTAATACTAATACTGCCCTCAAAATTAATCTATAAGTTTCCACTTATACTGTACTGTAGCAGTTTCTCTTATGGCTAATTCTGACCTTTCCCATTACTTAGGGTGGTTTTCATTGTCTGTGTTCTTAGATAGTTCTGTAGCTTTGCTTGTTACATGTTAATTATGTTTTTTTAATTTGATTTGTGAATATAGATGCAGCCACACTTTGTATTTGCTAAATGCTAAATGATCTTTCCTTAACCCTTTTTTTCATTTTGCTGTATGGACAGGACCTACTATGGTTGTTGCCCCTCATATAGAGGTAAAAGGGAAGGTTCACAGTGCTGTGTTAGGACCTGCATATTTGGTTATACCTTGACGTTGGTATGCAGGCTTATAGCGCTTTGGCCAAAGGGTTTAACTAAATAACCAAGATAATATTATTATTGAATTATTTAACTTTATACTTATTACCATATATATTTTGTCAAATTGGATGTAGCATTGGGCTTCCCTATCTTTTGTTATACCCTTTTTATTTATGTAATATTTGTCTTTATGCTGTGTGTATTTTATACTTATTCATACACAGTTGCAATCTTGATTGTTTTGATGGGTCTACAATACATTCACCTTTAGCAGTAATTCTGTGGTCTTCATTGTGTTAATACAGTTTAAGCCTGTGGAGAATTTCAATTGATGATTTGGATTAAAAAGAAGCAATAACAGGGTTTTCTTCTACAGTTCATTATGAAACCTTTGTATCTCTACCTTGTGGGGAGCCATCTTCACAGATAATTATGGTGATTAGCTATGTCCAGGGATTCTTGTTATTTTATACTGTCCATTTCTAATTACGCCGAGACAACTTTCCCTTGTCTTGTGTTCACTATACAATGTTATCACAAAAAGGACCACCTTTGAACTTTTAATAAAGAATGTAATGTAATGCTTCATATTGACTAAGCATATTAAGGAATGCTATTCGAGACCCTTCGGTGCTGGAAGACACCTTACAGAACATTTGACGTGAATGGGCTGCAAGGTGTTTTCCAGTGCAAGAAGGTGTCGTATGGCACAAGATCTGTTAGTAAATGGGACACAACATTGCCTTCCTAATCATATCACATTGAGTCATTGACCTTTATTCTATCAAGTGTGATAACACCAGTTTGAAGCTATCTCACAGAAAACCCCATTTACATTCATCGACCTTTCTGTGCTGTAGCTCCAGATTCAGGACATTGCACTTCATAGAATAAGGTCCATTGAATCAAGTGGAAGCAAATCATTGTCCTTTTCAAGAGACAACCCTATTTTTTATCCTTCCAAAAAATATAGGAAATAAGAGCAGATATCTGCAGAATTCAACTGGAAAAAAAAGCAAATAATGATTCTAGACATTAGGGAAAAGAATGTAAGCTGGTCATCAATGTGAAATGTATTTTGTAATTGAAGTTCATGGATTGTACCTTTTAGTACAGCTGTTGACAATAATAATGTATATCCCTTTAACATACAATTGGTCATTTATAAATGTCTACAATTTTTATTTATCTTTTTATTGAGTCTCTTTTGACAAGCAATACACAATTAAAAGAAAATGTTATATGTGTTTCATTGTAATACAACAAATAACCATTGTTGTGTGTCACCACATGACAGATCATACTCCTTCATATTGTGGGAGCTGTCAAATCTAAACTCTGTTTGTGAGGTCCAGAAAATGAATTAGCTTTATACCAAATGTCAATAGCACTTTGGAAGGAAAACTTGTACCATACACTTACTTATATCATGGTTTTACTTGTTTTCCTAATCCAGTTATTTCATCATCAAAGCACAATTCAAATTCAATATCTGTTGCCTCAGGGTGATCTTGACAAAGCATCTATTCTTAGTATAACTTTAAGTGTGGTGGTACAGTTCACTGATTAAAAACATCAATCTAATATCCTTGCAACCAAACAGCACACTGTTCATCAAAGAAATGAGGTTCGATCTTTGTAAAACCTAAAAAAGTGTCACGAAGTATGAAATATATTGCTATGGCATAGACCATAAGACATCCTGAGTAATTAACATGACACAAAGGAAAGTGACCATACTTATATGTTTCCCAATCTTTTAAATATGTGTGATTTGAATTGTATAGGGATTTTTTCATTGGCATTCTGGCAGTTCTTAAAAATAAGATCCATATAGCAGTAAGCAATTGACTATGTTTAAGTGCCAAGCAATGCTTTTGGTAGTGCTGAATGTACAGTACTTAAAGCTATCCGAATAAGAATCACAGAAAATCATTTAAGCTGATTGGCTTGTTCCTCAGTATGCTGTATACAGCCTGTTGAGCTAAAAGTTGGTAGCTTCCTTGGTGCAACGCCAAATACTGTAACTGTGCTTAAAAAATAAACTTCATAACAAAAAAATACAAGCAGTAGGGGCACTGGGATATAAGAAACTACGAAATTAATTTCTCCCTCAAGTTTAGAAGGCCTCTATTAATTCTAATGTCAGGCATATTCCATTACATTCTAACACATTTCCAGTCACAAGGAGTCTTGTTGGTTGGTAAAAAAAAAATCACTTGTAGGGGACCCTTTATAGGTATGGTAGTAGACAGAGAAGCAGGGCAGTGTCAAATTTTAAACGAGGGCAAATTAAATGACAAAAACATCGATTAAAATCTCCTCTCAGAGCATGTGTACAAAGGTTTTACTTGTTAGAACCATAGCAATCAAACATTCCTCTATTTGGATGTTTTATTTGGGAATACAGATGTGTCCAAGGTTAGTGCACTCACTCACATAATGTAGTATATTGCATTTAAATAGAGAATATCACTCATTTTCCATAGGATTGAATGGCAGTGATAAGGCAGACTATCACAAAATATCCCACCATAGCGTGCCAGCGGGTGCAATAACCTTGGCTTAATCTGTAGATATCAAAGGCTGAAATTATAAGGGAGGAAGACTGAGGCTTTCTAGGCAAGATGGTTATTATGAAATCCTCTAAGTTGAAAAAGGAACAAATCCTTTTGTCGAGTAGTTTGTGCAGGAAAAGCATATACATAATACATAGAGATCAGTCCTACCTACAAAAGTAGTATGTACATTTTCTCCCAAGTATATGCTTCCATTGTTTACAGCTCTAAACCTCATTCCTAACCACAAGCACATCTCACACCAAATTTCAGGGCCAGCTTGATAGCGGCGCCATCGGTGTGACTGCATTTGGCCCTGCGCTTACAGAGGCCCCACACACTTCCCCGGCCCAACTTCAGAAATCACAGTTTTATTGTTGCGCTAGTTAAAATTAACCACCACAACATTTAAACTGTTGGGTAACATAACTATGTATTTTAACCACGTATTATTTGTCATCTTAACTCTATGCCCAGGACATACTTGAAAACGAGAGGTAACTCTCAATGTATTACTTCCTGGTAAAACATTTGATAAATAAATAAATAAATAAATAAATGAAAGAAGATTAAAGAAAAGATAAAAAATAATTACAGATGAAGATAGAAGATGGTGATAGGAGATAAAAGAAATAAGATTTATTTTTTTAGCTGATGCTGATCTTCAAGGTGGATGGCGTTGGATTGCGGGTGATGATGTCGCGGTACGAGAGCTTGCAGATATGCTGGGATTCAGAGGAACAGTTCTAAAGTTACAGTGGCGACACACTTTATCCTTAGTAGGCTAGAGCCGCAAGCCCGGAGTGCCGTGCGTCATCGATGCGCGGTCACGCTTCATTGGGGGCGTGCGCGCATGGCGCGCATGCCCAGGGCTCCCTGAGGGAGCCCTGGGTTGCTCTATTGTGGGGGATGGCGGTGGGGAGCTCCGGGGGACCCGGTGGACCCGGAGAGGGGAGGGGGGCGCCTCGATCGGAGGACCGATCCTCCGAGGCTCTGGCGCGCGTGCGAGACATCTCGGCGCGCGCCCGGTATCTGTCGCGGCCGAGACTGGGTAAAGGTAAGAATAAACTCGGCCGCGACAGTAAGTAAAATATTGAATGTATGAAATTGTTTTTTTTCAGGTTTTTTTATTGTATTTATTTATTTTTATGTATTTGCTTGCCCATTGACTGATAATGTATTAATCTGTGACTTGGGTACAGATAAATACAGTGACAGCCAATGCATTTTTTGATAAATGCTTGTTTTCTATTGATTGTTAGTTTTTCAATTTGTTTATTGTTTGGATTCAATTGGGGGCTCTGCACTAAGCAGTGAGTTTTTGCCCGTGAGAATGACCCCCTCTTTCAAATCACAGTAAACTCGTGGCTAACTTGCGTGAAAATTTTCTAAATCTCATGGCAGGGCTAGGCACGCCTCAGGTTACAGCTTGGAAAATGGTTGACAACTGGCGGTTGCAGCTATACATGGATGGCGCAATACAAATAAATATATACAGTACATATGCCCAATACCAAATTATAATTTGGGAACTCAAATTTAGCAGCTTTCGCTCTTATTTCACTTACATTCTTCAACATAACAAATATAGTTTAATATATTATAGATTATAGAATTAAAATGAGAAAGATGCTGAGTTATTGTAGTTCGCATACAATAAAAGAGTGGATTCATTACTATTATTATATTCAACTGTGCCTTTGAATCATTATTGAGGCAAACAATAAATTGTATTGTATTGTATGTCTTTATTTATATAGCACCATTAATGTACATAGCGCTTCACAGTAGTAATACATGTAGTAATCAATAAATCAGACCTTTTCTTCTTTTTCATTTGCAAATTGCATCCCAGAACCTAAACATTTTGTAATTAGACATTAAAATCCAAACCAATAGCCGTGCAGCTAAAAGAGCACTGATTTGGCAGTCGAAGAAACTTGAAGGTTTTTTATAGTGTGTGGTGCATACTGTATGTTAAGCTAATTTCCAGCTTCTTCATCATAATAACTATGCACAGATATGCATGGAACAAAAAAAAATTCTACATTCTTTCAAGCTTTCTAGGCGTATTACTGGTAGTGAAGGAAACATTACATACTGTACGTGAAGACTGTAAGAATTTCTTTTTACAGAAGAAAAACAAAGTTAACTTCAAAGTATTATCTCCCCTCCCTGGAATGTATTGACTTTTAAGAGGATCATTTATCCTAAATAAAAGCCTACTGGAGTCTAGCTTATAGGTCATTGGTTAAAATGGACTTGTTGTTCAAAGGTGCAGACAATATAACAATTTTGTGAATTTGAGTTGCTTACCTGAGATAGTTGGAGTCCCGTGAGAAATTGAAACATACTGCTGCAGTATGCCACGGTGTACTGTTTATAAGGTTTAAAGTCATTGCTGCTGCTGCTGTAGATAATTTCCATGAAGCTTAAAGGTTCCTCTGAAATTGAAGATTGAGGTCACTCACATTGTTCAGAAAAGGGGTAATCCTACCGAACAATTGCAATCTGAATCATACTGCTACAATGTCATGAGATGTCAGAAAAAATCCAATATTTGGCAGCATAGAGATAATACTTATAGTTCTTTAACTACCATAGGTTATGGATTTAGTTTTAATAAAAGAAGTCATGTCACCTACTACTCATCCCGCCCCAAAAATAAATAAATAAGAGGAATAAAAAATCGCCTGTGGCTCCAGTATGCAGGAGTTTCTGTTCTGTAGACCATAAACTGTAAGCATTTTAGTATAAGACAAACTTATGTTGTTGAACTCACCTTTTAAATGTAGATAACACGCACAAAGTAAAAAAACATATTCTTAACTGGCACAGGGAGACCAACTGGAAAGAAATACTGTATAATCCCAACACACTGTGTACTGTACCTGCTTTTCGAAAACTGTGTCTGATGCCCAGGGACTATTTTCCATCCA
This sequence comes from Ascaphus truei, assembly GCF_040206685.1. Lineage (NCBI taxonomy): Eukaryota > Metazoa > Chordata > Amphibia > Anura > Ascaphidae > Ascaphus > Ascaphus truei. Next base: position 83,268,470 of record NC_134488.1, read on the forward strand.
AACCCCCAACTCATTTCCAAATCCTGCAGGTCAGATGCACCGCCGCGTTGTCAATTTGACATTGAGGAAAAAACATTTACCTTTTATCACAACCATTTGCTAAACATACTTCATACTGCATATTCTTCACAAACACTTGTCAAATACACATTTTAAACAGCTTAGATCATCATGAGAATGTTGAAAAATCAATGAATCAATAGAAAAGACAGTTTGGATTATTTATTTATAGAGTATTTTACCAGGAAATGAATACATTGAGAATTATCTCTCAGTTTCAAGTATTTCTTGGGTACAAAATAAAGTTAAAAATATTACAATTTACAGTTACAAACATTTTTCCAATTGGAAACAGCCACAGTTTTGAAGGAATTTAGGCAGGAAGGGGCTAAGGTACATTGGCCAAGCAGTGGGTTATACAGTAAAAGAAAGAAAAGCAACTGAACCTTGGGACTATTTCTGAGAGGCAGATCTAAGGAGATAAGTGCTGTGTACAGTAGGGGGTAAAGCCTGCTCAGATAATAATAATAGTTTGTTCTTGTATAGCGCTGCTAGTTTTACGTAGCACTTTACAGAGACATTTGCAGACACAGTCCCTGCCCGGTGGAGCTTACAATCTATGTTTTTTTGGTGCCTGAGGCACAGGGTGATAAAGTGACTATGGGCCTCATGCAGTAAGCGTCGATTAAGTGAAATCGGGAAGCTTACCGATTAGTCATGTTAATGGCGATTTTTCCTCTCCGTATGCAGTAAGTGCCGAATACATTCAAAATCAACCCGAAAACAAATCCGCCCACTCTCACGATGATTAGCCGATCACACACAGGTGTATCGGCGTGCGTGGCGGGGTGCTGATAGGTTGCCCAATCACAAATCTTGCTGAATCAGGCGAAACAAGCATGTTTTGGATTGCGCGCCATATTTAAAGGCAACGTGTACTGCTAATCATTCTCTGTGTTGTTGGAGTGAGAGAGAGAGAGACGCACAGAGCTGGCTGATTGAACATTTGCATATTGACGGAGAGACTTGTTGTGTATTGGGTGAGCTTTGTCCATTGTTGTTTTGTTTACATCTTTGTCTTGTTTTATATGTGGAAGTGTTTCGTGTGATTGGCTGTACATTTATTGTCTGTTTTTTGTGAGTGCTGGAAGTATGCCCGCAAAGCGTGGGAAGAGTGATGCTGGTGGGAGTGGGAGTGCTACTCGTGCGAGTACGCGTCGGAGTGAACGTACTGTTCAGGGGAGTGATGTTGCTGGTGCACCGAGTGGTGTTGCTGGGAGTGGGAGTGTTGTTGCTGGGAGTGGGAGTGCTGTTGCTGGGAGTGGGAGTGCTGTTGCTTGGAGTGGGAGTGCTGTTGCTGTGAGTGGGAGTGTTGTTGCTGTGAGTGGGAGTGTTGTTGCTGGGAGTGGGAGTGCTGTTGCTGGGAGTGGGAGTGCTGGTGCTAGGAGTGGGAGTGCTGGTGCTAGGAGTGGGAGTGCTGGTGCTAGGAGTGGGAGTGCTGGTGCTAGGAGTGGGAGTGCTGGTGCTAGGAGTGGGAGTGCTGGTGCTGTGAGTGCTGCTGGTGGCGCAGTTGCTGATGGGGTGGATGGTGGTGGCGTGCTTGCTGGTGGGCAGCTTTTGGAGGCTCTTCCATTGGAAGAAGGAGAGTCCAGTCAGCACCAGCCAAGCTCTGACCCTAAACCTGCTCGGAAGAAACGTGTGGAGAAGCCACGTAATCCTCGCTTCAATGACCAGGAAAATACAGCTCTTGTCACTGGCATTCTGGAGCACTATGACAGTATATATGGACATTTACTAGGTAAGTGTACCTTTACATTTATTATTCAAATACATGTGATCCTAGGTCATCTGAGTTTTGTTCATATGCAAATATGGGTTCAGAATATCTTTCTATGTTAATTAGTCTGGAAACACAGCTTTTTATCATGCCTTACAAGGACAACTAAACACAGGCGGTCAATTTGCCATAACTGCATACAATATGAATGCAACCTTGCTTACATGTATAGGTTTAGTAGTGAATGCTCATGTGCTTCACATATTACACCTAAAACAGCATGTTTGCTATCTCTTGGAACAGCTAGCAGTGTAGGAAACTGGTGCTTCTATTATTATTAATTTACCTCATATATTTTATATGTTTTTCAAGGGCGGACAAGTTCAGCAAGCAGAAAAGAAATGTGGGACACAATAGTCATTGGTGTCAATGCGTGTGGGAATCATGTGAGGGACAAGCGGAATTGTCACAAGAGATTTGATGATATTAGGTCCAAATTGAAAAAGAAAATACAACACCAACGCGTGCATGCTACTGGCACTGGAGGTGGGCCGACACCACAACGTCTCATATTAAGTCCATTGGAGGAGCTGCTTCGGGCAAAATTACTTCCCGTCGTCGTGGAAGGCTTACCTGGTGACCGTGATATAGGAATTTATCCCTCACAATTTCCACCAGGTGAGAAATATTACTGTACTAGGCGTGTCGTTGCTTACAGTTATTTTGCATATTTACACTGCTTTTTATACTGTTTTCACAATATAAGCATACCTGCATCTATATATGTATATGTCTGATTCTGTATATATATATATCTCAAAATAGACATATATGTTGTAGTCCTACTAAAAGCAGTAACTAATATAGCACGTGCCATTGTGTGCTCATTTACATGTGAATTCCCAAAATGCATTGCTGCAGTGGAAGCAATTGATGGTGGGCGAAGATGGGGAACACCAGGGTAGTACACATGTGTTACACATGTTAATCAGAAATTATTACTAGCTACAGGTACAGAACATAAATATGTAGAATATTATTGTGTATTTTATTTAATTTACTCCGACAAACATGACATTACTGCCTATTTTAAGCATGCATCAAATATATTGCATGCAACGGCCTACAAACATCACTTGCACTAACACATCTATAGTTGTTTATGAAAAGGTCCATTTTTGCTTTAAGTCATATACAGACAGCATAATGAGGCACACGTATCATATTTTATGTCATTGTTTTCATAACTTAAAAACTGCACACGACTATTTAGCTCATCTACCATTGTGTTAAAGCAGCTGCAATTAATATCTCATCACAGCATACACTTCAACAGAGGGGGTGGGGTTCAGCACACACACTAATTACAGCCTCATTTTAGGGTCAACTTAGTTCACACCATTTTCACCTGTTTCAAGTAATTGAAAGGTGTGGCTGATTAGGCTTTTTGGGGAAGGGAATACCGTTCTTACAACCTGACTAGCACAACTGAAGTTAATCACACTCATTTGAAAGCTTCACTTTAGCTACTAAATGCCCCAACAACTCATTACTTATCAAAGCGTACCTCACACATTAGTTCACTCATATCTATAGTTGAACTACTACTATCAACGACACATTATCACACACTGCATGTGTTGTCTTGTTGAGTCACAGCCACATTCAGGTGTGCCACATCTTATATTAATGTACCACACATATCCTCTACCAAAAACAACACTTTTTGCAATATGACCACCTTCATGATAACCATTGTGAATGGTCATCTCATGATAGTTATGTACATTATGATACTGATATCACTACACAACATATGATTTTTATGTTCAAATTTTATCTATTTATCCTCACGCATTACTGCAGAAATATAGTATGTTTTATGTTAGGGAACTCAAAAGTTCTAAGTACACAGGCATGTACATTGTTATTACAACTATTTATGTTCACTTTCACACACACATTTTGGGTTAAGGAACTGATGCTGTTACGTACTCATAAATACAGAACATACAATAACTGTTTGTTCAATATTTACACATGTAAATGTAAAACTTATGTTATTGTTATATATAGTTGCCCCTGAAGGACATGTGTCACCTGAGAGGGAACAAGTGTCTTCACCTGGGTCAGCCAGCTCAACACACCTAGAAGGTGAGTGTATCAGTTGGTGGCCATATAATATGTGCTCTTCTATATGTTATGTTGTCATGTTCATTAATTGTTTTGCACATGTTCTTTAAATAGGATTACTTAGTGTATGTGAAAATGAAGTGTAAGCCAACATGTATTGTGTTAGTGATGTTAACTATCATGTAGGAGTTGTGAGTTTACAGCAAGTTTTCATTCACTCATATTTCATACTGAGTCCAAACATTATTCTTAAGTCAAGGTAGTTTTTAATGTGAGGTTATAAAACGTATGGAAACATGTTAGTTGTTTCTTTTGACACAGTAGAATTACATAGTAACACAGCAGAGATTAACATGCCATTTAATAATGTGTACATTTATTTGTAGAACATGATGAAGAGGATTATGATGATGATGATGATGATGATGATGATGATGCCGCCGCCGCCGCCATAGACACACAAATACAAGCAAGTGACCATGAAGAGGTTCCAATTGAAACTGTTTTACCGCCAAAACGTCCAGCAAATACCACATATGATGCAATTGTAGCTTCTGAGGGAAAAATTGTGGAAGCAGAAAATCGTCGCCATTCTGACCTGATGACAGTGCTGGAAAGGATAATTGCACTGCAGGAAGAAACAGTTTCACAATTGGCACATCCCCACAGAGTCTTCATTGAAGTGCCTAAACAGTTGCAAAAAATCAACACCTCATTCGAAGCATTAGTTGTTCAGCAAACACAAGCTAATTACTGGAGAATGACTAATGTACCACAATTCAACACCTCACAGGCAGGATCTGTTCATGCAGGTCAGTTTTCACCACATTCATCTGATATTCATTCACCAGGCCCAAATGTTACCGGTCAAGTAGCAGACATTGCTGTGCAGGTTCCTGATGACATCCTACCGCTGCCATCTGTACAAATTCAGCAGCAGACACCTACAAAGGAGGCGACAAAAACAAAACAAGACACACATGAAACAGACCAACCATCACTTGTGCAGTGTCTACCAACTTGCTCACATGTGTCAGTGGGCACAAGCCCTGTCCGTGAACAGTCACTACCCAAAAGCCCTGTAGGTGAGTCACTGCCCAAAAGCCCTGTAGGTGAATCGCTGCCCAAAAGCCCTGTAGGTGAATCGCTGCCCAAAAGCCCTGTAGGTGAATCACTGCCCAAAAGCCCTGTAGGTGAGTCACTGGCCACAAGCCCTGTAGGTGAGTCACTGGCCACAAGCCCTGTAGGTGAACAGTCACTACCCAAAAGCCCTGTAGGTGAGTCACTGCCCAAAAGCCCTGTAGGTGAATCACTGCCCAAAAGCCCTGTAGGTGAGTCACTGGCCACAAGCCCTGCCCGTGAAGTGCCAGAGGCCACTCAAAGTGGCTCTGTTGTGCCTAAAGTTGGTGGCAAAAGAAAAAGGAAAATTCAAGAGACAACAAGCAGGCCTGTTACTCGCTCGCAAAAGGAACAAAAAAAATAAATGTTATAATTCAGAAAATATGTCTTTGGCCTTGTTTTGTTGACTTCAGATTATCTAATTACTATTGTATGTATGCTGAAGACTGTGTTGTTTCCAAACTTTCAAGTATGTTCTTGTACACGTGAAGATTTGGAAATGTTAACACTCCTAATTAATGAATAGTGTTATAAATATTTATGTTTTAATCGTCTGTTCAGTAATGGTCCACCAGGAGCCAGTTGCTAAGTTTAGAGAAGCTGCCATTGACTTTGCAGCAAAACATTGCATTTGGGTGTGTTAATTGATGTAATCATTGCATGTGCATATTATTTTCATGCAATTATAAAAGCACCTATTTAACTGCAAACATCTTTCTTGTACGTGTACAGCAGGATTTTGTGTTAAATATTACTTACCTTTGGTGGCCATTGTAATGTTGTCCTTTAATCATTTATGTGTTCTTGTTTCAAGAACATCTCTGAATTTATACTAAAATATATGTAGTATGTATTGATATATGCACACACACACACACACAGACACACACTGTGTGTGTGTGTGTGTGTGTGTATATATAGTACTATCTAAACTGGTATAGATGTATTTACAAAAAACATACACTTCATGCTTCCTTGTGAAAACACACTATTTTAATAATACAGGCCTAATGTTTGACAAATATACTAAGTGTGAGCCTCTAACATTATTGGGTGCAAACAAATGTTTATTACTTAATTCACTCATGTTTATCACCATTTAAATAGGTTTCATACAAGGCCTACTTACTGCCATCAATATGTTGTGTGTACTCCTGCAATATAAAAAAAAAAAAAAACAATATTTTTATATATATACACTACCGACACACTTTATTGAAGTGTGGTCGGTACCGCAAGCCGGGAAATCTCCCGGCTTGCTAGTGGCCGCCCCTCGGCGTGCCGCGCGTCATAGACGCGCGGTCACGCGTCATCGGGAGCGTGCGCCCCCTGCACGCGTGTCCAGGGGCTCCCCGAGGGAGCCCTGGTGTCCCGCGATCGCGGGACAGCGGCAGGGGGTTCCGGGGGACCCGGCGGACCCGGCAGCGGTAGGGAGAGCGCCCCGATCGGAGGGCGCTCTTCCGCTGCTTCGGCGTGCGCCCGTCACACTCGGGCGCACGCCAGGCTACTGCTGCGGCACAGAACGGGCAAATGCTCGAATAAACTGTGCCGCAGCAGTATATATATATATACATATATACATATATATATACACACACACACACACACACACACACACACACACTATACATATAGTACAATATACACTTTATATATATATATATATATATATATATATTTTTTTTTTTTTATGAGAGAGATATATTTATATATATATAGATACACACGTATTTAAACTCATGCAGACAGGTAGTTAACCAGAAGTTCAAATACACACAGAAATGTATGTGGGAAAAAAACATTTCATTTTGCAGTTGTGTGTATTTACTGATATGGCTGTCTAAGCACTATTTTCACACAGTGCTCTTTGTTATTTTTCTAGAAAACTCAATGTTACTGAAATAAAAGTGTAGGAATGTTTTCACAAACGAGATAAAAAAATGATACATGTTTTTCCCACATTCGCCTATCACTAACCACTAAAGTTAAACCAATTAAAAGGACACATCCAATTGGCGTTTGAAATAAGGAGTAAAAGTAGTTACTTTTGTTGACCTTGAAAACAAAATACAGGAATTTGTTAGCCATTGAGCAGAATCATTTTGATGAGCAAAGAAGACAGAACTGCACACATCTTTTGTGCTACTCTGACATGGCTGATGAATTCGTTAACCATATGAATCCCCTCTTAGGTTATAAGTACATGGTTTCAGAAGCAATTTTGAACAGTCGCGGACACAAAGCAAGCACACGCCAAATCTATGATTTGATTCGAGCTAAATATCCTTATTACCAAGACCGTAGGCATGCGCGGAATTTTAATTCCTCAATAAGATTCACTTTATCAACTAATGACTTTTTTGAACGTGTGCAGGATAAGCTAGAACACACCTATGGTTTCTGGAAGATTGCAAAGGAAAAGCATTTTACCCTGAAAGAGGGCACATATATTGTTGTGAAAGGCATATTTATTCCTAATGCCAATAGCAATGGATCCGCTACTACTGTTCCGTGTGAATCGATACCTGCTGCAATATCTGCACCCTCCATTCCTGAAACCCACATTGTACAACAACAAAAGTACTATGATTATGTACCAAGCCTTTCAGCTGAAAATGCATTGGAATGGGAACTTGAAGAAATGAACCTACCTCCCGACCAATTGTTTGAAGAAAGCAGTGGCGATTCCTATGAGCGCTTCATGGAGGAGATGTGTGTCATACTGGATTCAGCGGGTGGGTCAAGCGTGGATGAAAATGCCTTGCATTTCTGGAGCGAGCAGTTGCAGCCAGACGAAGAGTTAATTCTAGAAGAATGGTAAATATAACAACCGTTATGCGTTGACTGTGCGTTTAAATGTTTTTTTTTTTTTTTTTTAACCACCATTTTCCCTTTCAATGCGTGGATACAGCGTAACATTGCAGACTGCATAACATGTAGCGATCACAAAGAAATTGTTGCCGAATACAATATAGTATAACCTGAAAGAGTAGTACACATTGCTGACGGAATAAATATACGTACTTTCCTATCCCTTTAACCATATTAGCAACATTTTAACATAACTATAACACATACCTGTTTTGTTATCATGCAACATTTAAAAGCGGGTCCCCCACGTATGACGTGGGACCCTTGTCATGGCCCAAGGCGTCCTTAAAAAGGATTACGGATGTAAGTCCCGCCCCCAAGCGACGTGCGCGCCTCAAAGCCTATTGGCTGTCATGTTTTGTTATAGTAACGGTAACTGCAGTGTGTCATGTGTGCGGCTCAGTGTTTGTAGGCGTCAACTGGGCGTTAGCCGAATGTTAATTGAGTGGGAGGAGTGTTAGCGTGCGTTTCACGCTGGTTTAACATGACGTCACACGTATTGCATTTGCGCATTGTGTTATCGGCCGTCCTTTCTGTCCAAACACGTCTGTTTAAAAAGAATACAGATGTACTCGTTTAGAACGAATGTAGTTTCGTATTCATTGTATTTGAAATAAAGATTTTATGTTTAATGGTAATTCCAAGATGTATTGAACGCACAACGTACGCTTTGTTTTGCACATGCGCTAACAGTTAGTGCAGCCAAGCGTGAAGTGCGTGCGCACACTAAGATGTGCGCGCACATTTTTCAGTATACAGGCAACGTTCACTTCATATACATATGTAACGGTATTTCTGGCCCGGCCTGACCCACCCAATCTCACATTGGCCCCTGTGGTCTAACCGGACCCCATTACAGTGTGAATATGCCTGATGGTGCACCTGCTGGCTACAGGACTCCTGAGTCTCCCGCATGATGGTGTGTGGGGAGGACCCGTCAGACTGAGGTAGTGTGCTGAGTCTCACCTAGTTCCAGTGCAGCGCCTCCACCTCACCAGGGTCCCTGCGTCCGCAAGGGGATGATCCTGGCGAGGAACTCCTCCGTGGTGCTCCTCTCTGTACACTCATTCCAGATAGATACACGAGAGGGTTTCTGGCTGAACTCATCTTTATTGACACGGCAGGGCAACTGCCCTCCACAAGGAGTATCTTCAGCCACTCATCTCGCCAGTGCTCCCTTTAGTTAGGTATGTCACCTAGATCAGGGATTCACTTATTCCCGCAGGAATCACTGTCCTGTGCCAGGTCCCTGGACACAGCCTCCCATGGAGTTACTATAACATAACTGACACTCTGATAGAACTTGAACTCCTTCCTCAGCTCTGACAAGAGCTGGAACTCCTTTCTCAGCAGAACAACTAACAACTTTTAGAACACAGTGCTGTGCCTTATGTAAGCTTCTGAGGCTGACACATCTCTGACATCACTAACCATGGAGTCAGAGCATGTGACCAGTCCCAGCCATACACAGAGCACCCCACCAGGGTGTGAGGGGAAACCTCCATAATTACTGCTGGCATGCCCACACTTACCAGGCCTTACTGCCAACAGGAGAGATGACTGTAGGCATTTTACATGACCGCTACACATAGTTATGCCTGCTACAAATCTAAAGAAACATTACATACTGATGTACACTTGTACTTCTAACATATAAGTGAGTGACGTGTGTATGTACACAATCATATAGAGCTGTGTAACGCGTTGTCACGGATACATATATAGTAAGGTGCCATATTTGACCATCATGTGTTTGCTGTATTTCAGAGATGTCAGGGAAGATACAATCGGATCAATGTATGATTTCAGAAGAGTCTACCTTTATATGAGATGATTGTGAGGAGGAGTCACCGACTACTATACTACATATGGAACTAATTTTATATTGCTTGCAGCGCTTATTAACAAACAATTAAAAATGTGATACCCTTATGCCTATATTGCATGAGCACTTAATTAACATAATGATGTTGCAAAATAGTGCCTCATGAATTTTTATTGAGTGTTCTTTAATGACTACTATCATTTTATGGCATGGTGTGTTTTATATATAACAACCATTCCCACTCTGCTAACACATTTGTGTATTCTATTGTGTAATGGAACGTATGACTGTCGAAACTATGTAACAATAAGAATAAGAATAATAATAATTATAATATGAGCATGTTCATGTATAGCGCTGCTAGTTGTACACAGCGCTTTACAGACACATTTTTCAGGCTGAGGTCCCTGGCCCGTGGAACTTACAATTTATTTTTTGGCGCCTGAGGCACAGGGAGATAAAGTGACTTGCCCAAGGTCACAAGGAGCCGACACCGGGAATTGAACCAGACTCCCCTGCTTCAAACTCTCAGTGCCAGTGTGTGTCTTTACTCACTGAGCCACTCCTTCTCCCAATGTAAAGGACACTTACAACCAACTAGCCATTTCTTGTTAAAAATCTCTTGTTACATGGGTATGTTGATAAAATGGTTTGGGACTGTAGCAAATAATGTTATTGGCCAGATGTTGTGGTCCCCTACAATGCATGAAGTTCTGAATATGACATCAACATCATGTAATGAAGTACGTTTCTGTGTATATTTCATTAACCTAACTAACTATAGTTTACTGTGTTTATTAAACGTTATAAAAATACATAGTATAGTCAATAAGATGATAAAAGCTACCATAATAAAGCTTGTGTTATCATTTGTCGGTGTTATACATGGATCCTACACAAATTGATACAGACACAAACAGTTGTCTTAAAAAGTGTGTCTATGCTAATGTGCACGTGATTGACGTTACAATTGTGAGAATACTTGATAATTATCATCATGATAATGATGAAGTGACGTGATTTATATTCCAAAAATATTACCAACATTGTCATATTGGTAAATTACAAATGCTAAATGACAGTAACATTAGCGACAAATTTGTCTTCTCTGTTAACAGTTTAACACTTGGTACATGTAGGACACATCCACACACGTGTGACTTATACATACACATGTCACAAATTTAAATTAATGTTGACTATTAATTCCTAGCATTACAAAACACCAACATTGCTAAATATAAGAAGTAGTACGCATTGTTGTGATTGCAGGCATTCATGCATGGAGTTTTATGATCAGTCAATTTCATCCGTGATGAATGATCTCCCGTAAGTAAAGAAATAACTACAGTTATCCCCTTGTCTCCAAACACCTCTATATTACATTAATGGAATTTATAAGGAAACATACATAAAATGTGATGAAATGTGAGTAATCATTTTCTAATACAATGCACATGAAAGCTCAAGAGTAGCTAAATGCATATACATGATACAGAAAGTACATATATGTAACATTTGTGTTTAAACCAATATGTTGGGTTTTTACTACAAATAATTATAGGAAGATTGATGTAGGCACATCTTATGAGAGATGTCAGCAAATATACATACCATGATCAGTCATACTGGAGATATACCTATAATGCAAAGGAACAATATATAAATTGCAAACATTGACATGCCATCTTCAGTACCGTAAACAACACAGCAAAGTGTGTATTTGGTGTTAAATGTGCAACACCATGTATATTTCATGACATTCAAAATGTAAATCAGGCTGGTGTACACATCATATGGATGTACATGTTACACTGCACCAATAACATTGTATGTAAGCATACTAGAAGCATGAATGAGTATGGGCATAATATGTGTATTGTGTTAGCATAAGGAACAACACAATGCTAAAATATTAGTGCTTTGTTACCCCAGTTGTATTCACATACACACAACTAAAGTAAAATTGAAGAGGGATTATATAACCTGTGCAACAATAACATACCGGTGCCACATCCCTTTGTGCACACAGCAGAGAGAAGAAAGGTGTGCAACCCATATTCATCTGTGTCCTACCAGAAGGGTATATAAAAAAACATTATTGTTAAGATAACATAATGTAAGTATAAAAGTAGAACTTGGAACATATATGTTTTTACTTACAAGAAAAAAATGAATTGATGAGATTCTGGCGTGTCTGGCCACCACTGGCTGTTTGTTCATTTTCAGCAGCTACATGGGTGGGATGCTCGTCTACCACAGGCTCAGCTAGGTCTGACTGTACATTGTGCCTGAGTGCAACATTGTGCAAAATGCAACAGGCAAGGATAATATCAGACACTTTTTGAGGCTTGTATAGAAGAGCCCCACCAGTTCTGTCCAGACACCTAAATCTGGTCTTGAGTAGGCCAAATGTCCTCTCTATAACAGATCTTGTAGATATATGGGCTGCATTGTACCTGTCCTCTGCTTCAGTTTGAGGGTTTAGCACCGGAGTCAAGAGCCACGGCCTAATTCCGTATCCTGAGTCACCTATAATGAATGTAGCACACATAAGCTGACATTAGTGATCAAATTGTACAATGCCAACATTCCTAAATAAAAAAGTGTTTTGTGTTACTGCACCGACACACTTTATTCGAGCAAATACCCGGTATGTACCTGGCAGATACCTGGAATGCGCCACTCCTCACCTCTGACAAGCCCCGTTGCGTTTGCCTTCGCAGCCTGGGTTCATGCCTGGCTGATGGGCGGCTGATCTGTTAAATGATAATGATTAGGATTTAATAGGCTGCAATGCTTCACGTGTCTACCAGATGGCATAAATTCATGAATTGTAATGCAGTATATATATATATACTGTGCAGTATTGCAGCCAGCGGGAATAAAATGCTTCAATCCCTGCTTGGAAAATAACTCAATGCACTCGGGCAGAAAACAGTCACAAACCTCAATACACCCGGGTATACCTGAATTCGTGGGACTAGCCAAGCTCGAATAAAGTGTGTCGCCAGTGTATAACATGTAAATGTGTACTCACCCAGCAGCCAACCATGTTCAAAATGTCCCTCTTCGAACGCATGGAAGACTGAAGAGTTCCTCAGGATAGAGGAATCGTGACTGGAACCAGGGAATTTGGGTACCACATGCATTATCCTCATCGTCGCATCACATACACTGGCGACACACTTTATTCGAGCTCGGCTAGTCCCACGAATTCGGGTATACCCGGGTGTATTGAGGTTTGTGACTGTTTTCTGCCCGAGTGCATTGAGTTATTTTCCAGGCAGGGATTGAAGCATTTTATTCCCGCTGGCTGCAATACTGCACAGTATATATATATATATACTGCATTACAATTCATGAATTTATGCCATCTGGTAGACACGCGAAGCATTGCAGCCTATTAAATCCTAATCATTATCATATAACAGATCAGCCGCCCATCAGCCAGGCATGAACCCAGGCTGGGAAGGCAAACGCAACGGGGCTTGTCAGAGGTGAGAAGCGGCGCATTCCAGGTATCTGCCAGGTACATACTGGGTATTTGCTCGAATAAAGTGTGTCGCAGCAGTACCACCTGTACATTGAGTGAATGGTAGTGCTTACGATTGCGGTACACATGCTCACTCTGACTAGGTGCAATCAAAGCAACATGTGTGCAATCGATTGCACCCAGCACACATGGTATCCCTGCTATATTATAAAAGCCAGTCCTGACTTCCAGCCACTCTGTCGCCTCTGTAGGAAAATGAATATAATTCCTAGCGCGTCTATTGAGTGCATAGAGAAACTGGGTCAAGGCCCGCGAGAATGTAGATTGCGAGACCCCGCCCACTATGCCCACAGTTGTCTGGTATGACGCGGAAGCAAGATAATGTAATAAGCACAGCATTTTAACAAGCCCAGGGACTGCACGACCTCTGGCTGTGAAAAAATCTAAATCTCCCCTTATCTCCTGATAAAGAGCTAAGATTGCTGCTGAACTCAAACGATAGCGACTTACAATCTCCTCCTCACTCATCCCATCTAACAGGGTTCTCTCCCTGTACAGACGCGGACGAGGCACAACTTGTCTCCTCTGTCTTCTCCTCTGATCTCCTGTCCCTCTCCCTGTCTCTGTCATATCCGCGTGACTGTCCCTGTCACTGTCACTGTCCCTCGGTGTGTCCCTCCCTTGCCCTATATGATTCTCTTCATCATCAAGCATGTCATAGAAAAGAATGTTCCTCCGTCTCCTAAACAATCTCAACATTTTGAAATGAGTAGCTGTGAATGATCAGGTAATGGGCGTCCTTTAAATAGGTATGTGATGATGTCAGGTGACATAGTAAAATGCAAGGTGTTACATTAACATAATAAAGTACTTCTGTGGCAAGCTGTGTGCAGTTCTTGTTATAAGTATTTGTTGTGTGTATTCTGCAGGGAATGATGATATTTGGCAATGATGTGACGTGAACCTTTGTAGAAACATTGGTTGCAAATAAATAGTTGCATGTGCAATGCATGTAACACTTGTGAACGCAACAGTCAGTCATGTAATTAGGCAAAAAGGCTGAGATTGACGTGGGAAAAGTTTTGTGTAACATGTGTAATTAGGCATGTTATTGTGACATTGTGACAATGAATAGTCGTGTGCATATGCATGCATTTGTGTAATGAGGATAGTTGGTATAGAATGAGTTTACAAGGTGTCCCAATGCTGAATTACTGTACATGTGTGTATAAGTTAGGTTGAAGTGCTTGTAATGCTACGGTTACAATGTAAACATGCAATGTGATTGAGCGTCCAATAAGTGACGTCATGAAAATAGGGACGACCCAAACCTAGATGTAAACATGAGAATTTAGATGTACATGAACGTTTAAAGATGCGTGTCACATTACAAGCATTGTGTAATGTAAAGGAACATGAATATACGGTGTATGTGTGACATGTGTGTCATGTGTAACATCATGTAAATAATTGTCGCTCAGTTCAGTAAAATGTGTGATATGATGTGAGGTTCTCCTTTAAGAGTTGAGTATAGTATTTTCCCTTGGCACATCATCACATGATGAGTAATGTGACCCGCAAATGCTGCAAACATGTAAAAGTATAATGTTATGCAAATAATACACGTCAGCTGTGACACAATGCAGGGAATGCCCCCACACTGTAATGCAAATGACATTTGTATTGTGAGTAATAGAACGTAAACAGTACTATACTGTTATACGTCCCCGCTCCATTGACTCCATTGATGTACAGAAGATTTTTTTTTTCTAAGTGCCGTTCCGGCAGCCTTAGCGATCGTTCTCCCCTCCAAACTGCCAACTTTAGTTGGCGGGAGAAATTGGCCATAACATCTCAATTTCGTAGTGCCGATCAGGCCCGATAAGCTGTTTTTTTTTGTTGAATCCAGCCGATTTAAAAAAGTGGCGATCAGTGGCGAAAACAGACTTATCGGCAGCCGACTGGCCATAACAAAATAATCGGCTCCGAAACCTGGCGAAATCAAGCACTTATCGGCGCTTACTGAATCTCAAACCCAATTTTGCCTATAAAATGGCGATAAATCCCTTATCAACGCTTACTGCATGAGGCCCTATGTCACAAGGAGCTGACGCAAGGAGCTGACGCAAGGAATTGAACCAGATTCCCCTGCTCAACTCAATACCAGTCAGTGTCTTTACTCACTGAGCCACTCCTTCTTACCCTTAATTGAGTAACTTGTCCAGAAAGTACATGAAGGTGAGACTAGAAAGATGTACATAGCGTCTGGACTCAAGAGACAGCCATCCAAATTCAGTTAACATACAGTATGGTTGGTGTGGAAGTTACAGAGTAAAAGAAAACAGCACATTGAGTTGTAAAGAATGGCAAATTGTAACAAGTGCTCACCGCAGACTGGACTGAAACGCGAGGCAGAGGTGGGGATATAGATACACCGACCTGGGACCACGAAGTAGCGCCTAGAATGAAGATGCGTAGTCATGGTAGCCGGGTCGGGGTTGGAGAGGTGAGAGTATTATGGGTTACGTAGCTGAGGGCGAGGGTAGGAGAAGGCAGTGTAGTGATATCCATAGCAGAGTTGGAGGGCAGGAGACAGGCGGGTAGTCGGTGTCCGTAGCAAGGGTCTTGGTGTAACTGCAAGGAAAGATGACAAGGCATAACAGCGTGCTTGTGACCAGCACATGTCAAATGAAATAACTGTTATTCTCAGCCAAATTGCAGGTGCAAAGGCTGAGCATATAAAGGGTGATTCAGCCAATCTGGGAACTGCTGGTCAGCAGAGGCTGAAAGTGAAACCAGAGTGCTGATTCATTGCTGTGCATAGTGCACACAGCAGAAGCTGATGAGGAAGCCTGCAGCAAGTGAGAATCAAACTCTGGAGCGGAACTTGCACCCAACCCTCCCCCTTCTAGAGCGACCTCCGGATGCTGCAGTAATGGTTTCGAGGGGTGTCTTTGGTGGAATGCCAGATAAGAAGTCGATCCCTGGGGATCCAGGAACGTTCCTCAGGGCCAAAGCCCTTCCAATGGACCAGGTACTGGATAGTGCCTCTGGATTGCCTTGAGTCCAGGGTCGTCTGAACCTCGAACTCCTGTTGTCCCTCCCCCAGGACAGGTTCCAGAGGAGATGCAGGAACAGCAGACCTGGGATCCTGTACAAAGGGCCTCAGTGGGTACATATGGAATTCCGACCGGATATTCATAGAAGTTGAAAGCTGAAGCCGGTATGCCACTGGATTGACCCTCTCGATGATAGGAAAAGATCAAATGAAATAGGGGGATAGCTTAGCCGTAGGCGCTTTTAAACTGATATTTTTGGTAGAAAGCCATACCTTGTCGCCAGGATTATAGGCTGGCATCTCACGACGATGCCGGTCTGCATGCATTTTTTGCATGGATACCGCTTTCTGAAGGTTATCCTGGATCTTCCCCCATAACTCCTATAGTTGCTGAATCCAGTTATCCACGGCTTGGACTCCGGATGTGTTTCCTGATGAGGGAAGAGCAGAAGGAAGAAAGTCATAATTAACGAATAATGGTGATTCTTGGGATGAGTCGCTCCGTAAATTATTATGAGAGAATTCTGCCCAGGGCACGAGATCTGCCAATCATCTTGAGTGTCAGAGATGAAACAACAAATATATTTTTCTAAGGACTGGTTAGTCTGCTTTGGGTGTCCATTACACTGAGGGTGGTAAGCGTAGGAAAAGTGTAAGAACACTCCAAGTTGTTGGCAGAAGGCCCTCCAGAATTTGGAGAAGAATTGAGAGCCCCAATCCAAAACAATTACTTGAGGGGCTCATGGAGTCAGAATATTTCCCGAATGAATACCTCCAAAAGTTTAGCGGCATTAGGTAAGCCTTTAAGCGGGATGAAGTGGGTTTGTTTGGAGAACCTATCCACAACCACTAAGATCGTGGTCATGCCCTTAGATAAAGGCAGCTCCACCACAAAGTCCATAGAGATGTGAGTCCAAGGCCAGTCTGGAATCGGAAGAGGTTGTAATAATCCCATAGGACGATTCCTGGGTGTTTTGGTCTAGGCGCAGACAGGGCAAGAAGACACAAAGCTCTTAGCATCCTTCCGAATCCCAGCCCACCAGAATTTCCATTCCAGTAATCAATGGTCCTCCTTTCTCCAGGATGACTCAAGCTTTTGGAACTATGACCCCACTCCAAGACTTTTTGTTGAAAAGCTGGCAAAACGGAAAGACATCCCTTGGGAACTTTGAGACTGTCTGGGATTAAGGATTGATCCCGAATAATGTCTTCTAGAGAGTCAAAGTTGATGGCCAAGATGATGCGAGCTGGAGGAAGAATGGGTTCTTCGCGGTTCTTTGTTGTGTCATCGACCAGGAATTGGAGAGAAATGGCATCCGCTTTTATATTCTTGGTGCCTGGTATGTAAGAGATAATAAAGTTGAAACGATAGAAAAATAATGACCACCGTGCCTTTCGTGACCCCAGTCGACAATCGCCCTCTATGTTCAAGAGATTTTTGTGATCAGTGAGGATAGTCACCGGATTTTCAGTACCCTCCAGCAAGTGTCTTCATTCCTGCAAAGCCATCTTTATGGCTAAATGTTCTCGGTTGCCCACGTCATAATTCCGCTTGACTGGGAAGAATCTTTTGGAGAAGAATGAGCAAGGATGCAATCTGGCCTTTGGGTTTTTCTGCCTAGATAGTACCGCTCCTGCTCCCACATCAGATGCATCTACCTCAAGGGTACAGGGTAATGCGGGATCTGCGTGCAACAGCACTGGAGCCGAAGCGAAAGCTGTCTTTAGTCTGTCAAATGCATCTGCTGCTTCCACAAACCATTGAGAATGATCTGCTTCTTTATTGGTTAATGCGGTGATAGGCGCCAGGACGGGTGAAAAGTTCTGTATAAATCGACGGTAATAATTTGCAAAGCCTAGAAACCGCTGAACAGATATCAGGTGAGAGGGTGTGGCCACTCCAGAGCGGCTTTGACTTGGCTGGATCCATGACTAATCCAGTATCCAAGATGATATATCCCAGGAAAGGGGTACTGGATTGATGGAATTGGCATTTCTCTAAGTTAGCGAACAGATGATTCTCCTGCAAACGTCTTAGAACTTGCGTCACATGGTCTGGATGTTCTTGTGCGGATTTAGAGAATATCAGTATATCATCCGGGTATACAATGACATATCTGTTGAGGAGATCCCTAAATATTTCGTTCACAAAGTTCTGAAATACCGCTTGATCATTGCAAAGTCCGAATGGCATAATAAGATACTCGTAGTGTCCCTCACGCCTATTGAAAACTGTCTTTCACTCATCACACTGATGAATTCTAACCAAATTATTGGCCCCTCACAAGTCCAATTTGGTGAAAATAGAGGCTCCTTGCAACCTGCCAAACAGTTCAGAAATGAATGGTAACAGATATCAATTCTTTACCATGATTTTGTTGACTCCTCGGTATTCAATGCACGGATGCAGTGTTCCATCTTTCTTTTTAATGAAGAAAAACCCTGCATCAACAAGAGAAGAAGACTTCTGGATGATCCCCTCTCAAAGGCTTTCTTGAATGTACTCCTTTATGGAGCAGTTCTCTGGAGGTGACAGTGGATATGAACCTCCTCTGGGAGGTATGGAAACCGGCAAAAGATCAATGGGACAATCGAAGGACTGATGTGGAGGCAGCTCCTCGGGTGGAACCTTGTTAAATACGTCCTGAAAGGAAGAGTAGATACATTATGAGTAGATAATTATTAAACACCTAAATTTGATAATGTCTTCAGCGATCACGGTCAATTTACAATGGATGTCTGTGGCTCTTTTTATCTAGGTTTTAAAAACCTGAAAATTGACTACACACAATTCACTGGTTGCTCTGTGCAAAGGGATTCACTTCACTTTTGTCATCTGGTGGAAACACGCATAACTGCACCCAAACAAATCACATTAATCACGGAAAATCAACAACGGTAAATATGCGTGTGATTGACAGCCTTCACGGAAGATTAATGAGTGAATGGCACTTGGAATACAGCCAACTTTACAAAAACGGCACCGAGAAATGATCAAATAATGGCCGCTGCATCTGTAATGCAAGAGAGAGAGACAGGCAGGCCTGTGCTGGACCTACCGGCTGATTGTGCACATGTGCGAGACCCAGCTTCGCAGGCAAGGTCATGCAGAGGCAGATCAGAAATAGCTTGCAGGATCCCCCCTCCTTCAGCAGCGCTCCTTGACCCGTCATATGTCCAGACAGGTTTCCTCCATTCCTGAGCATGTGCCATAGGGCCTGCTCGGCACATGCGCTGAACTTACCAGCTGACTCGGCTGGTGATGCGCATGTGTGGGAAGGACTGGATACTGTTCATACCAAATGTATACAAGAATAGACAGATTCCCAATGCTACATCCAATATGACAAAAAAGATATAGTTAAATACTTAACTGATGGTAGGATCTACTAGTTAAACGTAAATGGAGCTTCATAAAAAATCATCTTTGAACTGCTTCTAAGTCTGATGAGTTTACCATCTCCTCACTTTTATGCTTGCTCAATGGCGAGAATTGAAAGATTATTGAGGTGTTGTGCACTCATTGTTGAACAGAGGTAGTTTATCATTTATACTTTGCTTAATACTCATTCTCCTTCAGTCACTAGTAGGATGCAGACAATTCTGAGAGCAATGCATATCTCTCCAAATATTCTCTCAAGTTGTACCTTATAAATAGCATTCAATAGGTAGAGTGGATCTAAGTCAATTGCAAATTCTACACCTTTTTAAGGTGTAGAATTTCACTTGATAAAAATGGTTACGGTCTTCAGGGTCTTTAGAGACTAGAGATTCAGGTGATGTCACAATTTCTTCCTCTGTCATAGTTCTCAATTTTAAAATGGGAACAAACAAGATTCCATGGATTAAAATGTTGGTTAAGACCAGAAATAATGGTATTGAGTACGACAAGGAAAACATTAATCTTAAATGTTGACTCTGCATCTTCCAATTAATGATGGTTCTTCAGATTCATTCAGATGCTTTGTCTTCCTCCTCTGACGACGTTGATGACGTGTGCTTAAATCCTTAGGTGCACCCAGATTATCAGCAAGCCTGGCTTCGGAGAGTATAGCTATCCACTTTTCCCAAAGTGACTACATTTTTGTAGAAAGAGCTTTAATGTTTGCTCCTCCAAATTTAAATTTAAATAGATCTGGATTGAAGAATCAGATTTCTCTTTTTAAAACTGTGCACAACTTGTATCCAGAATGTTTCAAATACAATCATTTGAAGGAAAAAAACAATCTTTTAGGCCTACTGCTTGAGCATTACTTGAAAGCTTTTTGTATTCAATTATCTTCTCTAAAGCTTCAACTATGCCTGGAGGTTTTAAAGCAATTAAACTAACTACTTCTACTTTTGCACTCCAAATAGTATCACTTAGGACGGGTATTGAGAACTCAATATTTTCTTTCAAAATGTTCCACCTTTCAGGGCTCCTACTAGAGAGAACATAGAGTATAAGCTATTCGCACATTGAAAAAAGGTGATCACTTTTGGACAAGACAATGCTGTACAGCAGGGTTGCACAAACCGGGGGTGGGGGGCGGTAGTTACAGAGGGCCTGTGCTCTTCCCCAAGGCATTTCCATTAAATGGAGGAGGAGCTAGGTTCTCCATGTGGATGTTCACATTTTTTATGTAGCCTAATAAAGTTTTTTTATTCAATTTTTGCTGGTGAGTTCCAACGTTTGTTCAGGTTTGGACGTCATACCGATCCTCCTTCACTCTGCTGCTATCCCAGGATTGGACAAGACGCCGACAAAAAACACAGAGCTTCATTGCTGATATGTGGCCACGAGGATAAGGGACATGGCGATTGATTGTGAGTACTGCACCGACACACTTTATTCGAGCAAATACCCGGTATGTACCTGGCAGATACCTGGAATGCGCCACTCCTCACCTCTGACAAGCCCCGTTGCATTTGCCTTCCCAGCCTGGGTTCATGCCTGGCTGATGGGCGGCTGATCTGTTAAATGATAATGATTAGGATTTAATAGGCTGCAATGCTTCGCGTGTCTACTAGATGGCATAAATTCATGAATTGTAATGCAGTATATATATATATACTGTGCATTATTGCAGCCAGCGGGAATAAAATGCTTCAATCCCTGCTTGGAAAATACCTCAATGCACTCGGGCAGAAAACAGTCACAAACCTCAATATACCCGGGTATACCCGAATTCGTGGGACTAGCCAAGCTCGAATAAAGTGTGTCGCCAGTGTACATTGCACACTCCACGTCATACACAAGTGTCTCTTTGGACTTTTGTGCTTATACTTCAGCTGTACTTCAATTTTGATGCTGCTGATGAACTTTTCCCATGAGGCTTCCTTAGTATCCCTCATATAGTGTCCATTTCTGTCACTGGAGCAAATTGATTAAAACATTCCTTGCTGGCTGTTACCTAAATAGCGCGGCTCCTTGAGCAAGCAACCGGCTTATTTTCTATTTCAATTAAATGCCGGGGGATCGCGTGAGGGCTCAGTAACTTCACTTACCTTATCTCCGGCAACGCGGCTTCAAATGACGTCGCGGGATCACTTGACGTCACGTTGCCATGGTACTGTGGCATCATTTGACACTGGAGACATGGTAAGGAAGGGGGCACGAGCAGGAAGGAGTTCAGACAGGGGGCGCAGAGAAGAAAGTTTGTACACCCCTGCTATATGCTCACCCACAACAGTTAAGGAATGTATTGCATAGGGGCAAAATATAGCATTGGGTATTTTTCCTGGATGCGCTCTCTTGCTCCTTTTATTTTGCCTAGCTCCATTATTAAATCTTTCTCCTCTGCTATCTTTACATTAATGCCAGGCTCATTTAATCTTGACAACAGCATTTCCGCTATCTCCTCACCCGTTTCATGAAAAAAATTGACAAATTCAATTAACCTCTCTTGAATGATCCAACATTTGTCACCAAGTCTCTGTGACCGTATCGCAGAACAATGACATTCATTTCTTTGTGCAAAACAGCTGACGTGGCATCACAGAAAAATAAATAGTCTCTTCCCTTTCTGTTAGTATCTTGTCTTGAACATGCTTTCCACATAAATTAATAAATTAATGTTTGTCACGGGAGACCAGGTATTTACACCTTTTCACAGGGATCATTCACTGAGCAAAACAAGATAGTAAAACAAATTGTCATTTATTTCATAGAAACAGACGTACACACAGTGAATTACAAAATACAAAAGAAAACATACTTACTGGGGGTCTGGCTACAAAACTAGACTTTCCTAGGTGAAATTAGAAGTACAACAAAGTCTTTAGGTTGACCGGGACTTGTCCTGAAATGTCCTGGAACTCAAATTGGCATGAAATTCCTGATGCCACCGCCGTATCTGCTCCAGAGCTGCCGAAATCCCTCGACCGGGAGATAGTACCAAAAGTCCTGGTACTCTTTTTGGCTTGCACTCCCAGCCGCGACCAATGCATTCTGTTTTCAGAACTTGGCCTTGAAAAGTGGGACTTAGAAAATCTCTCACCTTGAAATTTCTGAAGCCGGTTCGCTGCTATTTCTCCAAGAGCATCTTTTGGTGATTTCGAATTTGCTGCTGTCTTGGCGCTTAGAATCTGTGAGAATCTCTCATCTGGATGGGCTGAGGGTTTCTTATAGTATTTCAGAGTTCATTCGTGGGAAAATCCAGCCTATCAGAGTATTGCCAGTCTATCTAAGCTCGGATTCTGACATCCATCAACCTGGCACCTCTCCCACCTGTCAGTCAGAAGCCACCCACGGAGTTAGGCTCTTCAAAGTCTGGGCTGGGCAAATGGTGGTCTGATGACTCCCATTCATCCCAGGACGTGTGTACTTGAGACTAACTCCGCTGCCAAAATGGCTTTCACACATTGGCAACCTCTGAGGCTTTCATGTCTGGGACCCAAGCAGACTTGGTGGCACCAAGCTTGGTAGCCACATGATCTCTCGGAAGCATGGACCTGGAAGTCCCCAGCTCATAAAACTGTGTATAAGAATATACCATTAAAACACCATGTAATAACATATACTTTTCACATATTTTTTCTAAGTCCTTTGGGTAGAATGAAAAAACGTGCAGGTTCATTCTCACGGCTGTTTTCTCTATCTAACTGAAAACCGAACCTGGTTTCTAAAAAGCCTTCCAACCTCATACGTATATGTTTGGAGTGCCCCCAGAACCTCTATACTGGTTCTGGGTAACTGGGCATTGAACTGGGGATCCATCTGAATGGAACCATTAGGGGGATACTTTCCACCCCTATGCCCCGTTTAACTTTCTGGTCTGTGCTGAAGCAAGGAGTCCTAGCGGTGAGTCGCAAAAGCGTTTCCAGAGTAGAATTTTGACCAGAGTCTTGTGCCTACATGTATCTGGCTGCCTGACCTGGCTCCCGGGTACATTATTAGGGCGCCCAGCAACTATGGGCCCCGACTATCTAGGCGCAATCTGATAAGACTTTCTCCGCAAAATCCCCCCTGAAACTCATAGCCTAGCAATCTCTGCTTGCTGGCACCCCTGGAAAGGTAAAACACATATAAATTCTTTATTGTCGAACAATCACATACATTGCGGATACAATAAATAGGTTAAAGAGCTGATGCTCTAAAACCCCAAATGTGGATCACAGGTAACCAGTGGGGCATAATACCTTTATTGAGGGCCTGGTTACCCCCCTCACCATCACAAAAATAATGATAAAGATAAATAATGAACCTTGAGTATTTTTCCGTTCCCTAGGCTATTCTACACTTTTTCTAAATATTTTTGCAGCAGAGGTGATGTGATAACAACACGTGTACACTAAGAAAATTCCTGTTGTGTAAATGTCCTATTTTTTAAGAACTCCATCTGAATGCAAAATTGTTCTAGCAAGGCAGCAAACGTTTCAGTCTCTCTTTGTAACCGCCTTTGCTTTTCACCATCTCCTCTTTATCCTCCTATAGACTGATGATTTCTCCAACTCAAATAACTTTGCTTGTTCTGACTGCTCTTTTCTTGTTCTGGTAGTCTATGATACAGTTTATGTCACTAGGTTTTTGAAGGATCAAATCCTTCTTTCTGCAAATTAAACTGCCAGCTTTGCTTCAGTAGGAAAAAAAGCAAAGCAAGTGACACGGTATAATACATCTAGTGCTACATCCAAGCCAGTCCCATGTAAGTTTCTCACAACCATTCTTTCCTATACAAAAGAAATTCAGGGAATGAACGTTCTGCACAATCCACGTGAATGCATTTAATTATTTCCCTTAATTATTTTTCAGTCTTTAATCCACAAAGAAATGTATCTGTCTTTGTCTTTAAGTGTTTCTAACCATACAGCTGGATACTTCCAGTCACCATCCAGTCAAAAAAAATACGATTCAGAGAAGCTCCTTTGAGCTTTTTCTACCTCAGGCATCTATACTTGATTTGCAGTCTCGTTGGTGGGAAAAGAAGTACTGCAACAAGCTCTTTGCTCTTATTCTGCTTCCATGTGGTCCATTTCAACTTCTACCCGAGGAGAAAAATGATCTTCAACAACATATTGCTGGTTGTATTTAAGATTATTAAAATAACTTGTATTCACAGAGTAATACACATGGTAATCATATAAATAACAAATAATATAAATAACAGGTCATGAGAATAAGTGCTTCAGACATACAGTAGAAGTAACATTAAGGAAGAGGAGTCCCTGCTCCGAGGAGCTTACAATCTAATTGGTAGGTAGGTAGAACGTACAGATACAGTAGGAGGGAATTCGGTTAAGTGCGTCTGCAGGGGGCCAAGCTTTATGTATCATGTGTCCAGTATAATCCACAGTGGTATTCATATGCCTCTTTAAGCAAGTGTATGATGAGGTGGGTCTTAAAGATGGATAGAGAGGGTGCTAGTCGGGTATTGAGGGGAAGGGCATTCCAGAGGTGTGGGGCAGTCAGTGAGAAAGGTTTAAGGTGGGAGAGAGCTTTAGATACAAAGGGGGTAGAAAGAAGACATCCTTGAAAAAAACGCAAGCATCGGGATGGTGCATAGTGAGAAATTAGGGCTGAGCTGTAAGGAGAGGCAGAAGAGTGTAAAGCTTTAAAAGTGAGGAGAATTTAGTGTGAGATGCAGGATTTGATCAGAAGCCAGGAGAGGGATTTCAGGAGGGAGACGCAGAGACAGACTTAGGAAAGAGTAGAGTGATTCTGGCAGCAACCTTTGGATAGATTATTGGGGAGACAGGTGAGAAGCAGGAAGGCCGGACAGCAGGAGGTTACAATAATCAAGACGGGAGAGAATGAGGGCCTAAGTCAGAGTTTTAGCAGTCGAGCAACAGAGGAACGGGCGTATCTTTTTGATATTGCGGAGGGAAAAGCAACAGGTTTTAGAAACATTTTGAATGTGAGAGAGGAGTCGAGTGTGACCCTTAAGCAGCGTGCATGGGCTACTGGGTGAATGATGGTACTTCCAACAGTAATGTTAAAGTAGGTAGTAGGGCCAGGTTTGGGAGGAAGTATGTGGAGCTCTGTTTTTGCCATGTTAAGTTTAAGGCGGCTTTGCCATGTTAAATTTATCTTCAGTTAAAATGTATTGTT
Source organism: Ascaphus truei (assembly GCF_040206685.1). NCBI lineage: Eukaryota > Metazoa > Chordata > Amphibia > Anura > Ascaphidae > Ascaphus > Ascaphus truei. Next base: position 83,294,278 of record NC_134488.1, read on the forward strand.
TCTCAATCTGTCGTTCTCTTTTTTTGCGTTCTTTCCTTTTTTTCCATTTCTGAGAACCAGACTTATGATGGTACATTTAAAAATAAAAAAGTGTTGAACAAGCAGGTAATAGAAACAGCACTTTTGTGCTTAGTTATTATAATATAAGATATAGAAAATACAGTGTATAAGAAAGACAGATTGCACTAGGCAACTTAAGCTAACCAGATGACCACACTACACTATAAAGCAGGGTCGTTGACCATCAATGCAAGAACCCTTCAACTTACTAATGTCACTTACAATCACAATTACTCAAACTAATGTGCAAATAAAAAAATACTTAAAACGTAGAAATTATGTTGATAACTTTTTCAAATAACCTAAAAAATGCAGTATGAAATCAGCAATTGTACAGAAATTAAAATGTAATGTTGCTGTATTTAGGGTTGTGATAGCCTTTCAGAAGGACAGATATGCCTTACTTAAATTTGGTAGTAGGTTATTTGACAGCGAGCTTCCTCAAGCCCAGACAGGTGAAAAGCAGGGGATACCTCAGACCAATAGATAGCAGGAGGTGAACCTCAGACCCTAGTCTGTATAAGCAACTGCACATCATAGCCAGTAAGGAGTCAAATTCAAACACGCAGTTGATAACGTGTATCATCATCTAGTCCCGGCCCATGAGGAAGGCCCTGATACGCTCTGCTACTCTACAACTACTGTATACTAGCGTGTGTTTTTACTGTGCAGCTTGTCGACCGTCACTTGGGTTTGGGCACTTGGATTCACCAGGCTTGGGAAAGTAGTTAAGACTGTCTGCCCCCCCTGGTTTTGCACATGAGTAAAAGGAAAAAGTGGAAAGAATAGCATTTAATTAGAAAAATTAAACATATAGCATTATGTTAGAAAAATTATGAGCACACATGGCAAAGGAAGAAAAAAAAAAAGAAAACCAAAACACTTAATAAATAAGCTAACACAATTATGAAATTGATATTTAGAATTTCATGTCATGTTTATTTATGTCATGTTTTTTTACTAGGCAGTTTGAATGTTCTTGTTTAGATTTTACATATCACTGTTATCCGTGTTTTAAGATTAGAAATGTGCAAAACTATCCAACATGCAGTCGCAAAATGATTAGCTTTGTTTTTACGATTTTGCTACCTTGTGAAATGTTTTGCCAAGCTTCAGAGGGCTAATAATGTCCCAAATTAGTCTAAGATATTGCAATTTTGCAAGCTTTCAGAGAAATATCACCAGACAGTGAGTGAAACATGGTAACATTGTGTGTAGACCTTCTCAGAATTAAGCAAATCTAGTTATTGTAGAGAATTTAGCAAATTAACTTAAGTGAATAAAGCAATTTCAGAGAATTTCTGAAATTAACACAAAAATCCAAATGGGGTCGGAACCCCCAGTTGGACAAGAAACCCTAAGTTGCACTCTATGAGGATAAACACTTAAAGGGACTACACAACATATCCCAGGCTGATAGCCAAGTGCTACACGACGCAAAACAAAAAAGTTTTATTAAATACAAAAGGGAACAATATCAGGGAGTGTGGGGTAAAAAAGGAAGTGTGTTTAAAAGTATGGTAAGTGGTGACCAGGATAGAGAATGTTATCTCACATTCACCCGGTATAATGCTCGTATAAGGGAAATAAATGCCAAACCATTCATTTATAGTATAACCCTTAAAGGAGTACCTGATGTTGGGCTGTATTTGCCACGGACCTGACAGAGTGCACAGTCAAATTGCTACGGACAGCTGGAGATACTGAACACAATGTGACACTTACAGTGTATAGTGTTGTATCCCTAGTAGGATCAAAAGCTAGAGCAAATGCAACATATAATAATGCAACATGTATCAATGGGTAACGCTGGTATGCAGCAAAGGACAGGCGTTTGAACGTATACATCAAAGCATATCGTCTATCCCCTTAATAAAATAATTTCCCATCAAGAACAAGCTGCAAACACTGCCGTTTTAGCTATGCAAACACTTCATGTCAGGTGATTGTGAAGGCGAGAAAAACAGGTAAGTAAGAGTCAGTATCCAATACTACCAGATCCGCCGAGTTGATGTCAGATTGCACAGTACACCGGAGCTCCTAACATCAATCTGGTCACTACTACCGACGTCAGAAGAATGACGTCATATAAAACCGATGGGCCGTTTCGCGTAGGAGACTACGCTTCGTCAGGGCAGGAGTGGTAAGAAACATACTCCACTAGATCCTTAAATACCCATTCTCGTAATGAGAAGTGGGCAGGTCCCTGATAATTAACTCCTTGTGAGCCTCCTATTAAGGGGACTCTATTTAATGTGATCCTCACAAGGAGGTTTCAATAAACTTTAAAGATTTGCTGCGCTGGTGAGGAGTTTGCAGGTCGCTGCAAATTCTATAATCAAAAATGAATAATGTGGGAAAACGTTACAACAGACCCCCAGGTATCTCGCACATAAGTATATCTGACATACCAAAATAAAGGCAGGATAATCCAAGTGTGATCTTACTGTGTCAGTGATGTATGTATGTATGACTGGAGGAGATATGGGATATGTAGTTGAAAAGGTACTCACATGATGCTGGATCAAGTAGGGCCAGACTAAGAGGTAATATCTCAGTTGGCAAATGGTGTAGGAATGTGAACCCTTACATGGAACCACCTCTAATAGTCAATATAGTTCCGCTACAGTATATGACTCAGTTAAAAAATAAATCCCTGGATTCCATATAGCGGGCTGTTCACACTCAGATGTAAATAGGTGGAGGAGGTGATAAACCTGTTAGTATCTACATCTCAAAATATACAGAGAGGTGTTAATAAGAATGAAGTATAAATGAACCCCTCATTAAGGCCATCTGGGTATAGAGTTTGCAAGGTATATATCCACCTGCATTCAACTTGCATTAAGCGACGGTCCCAGTCACCCTTCCTTTGTCCCCATCTCACATGTTCAATGCCACAAAAAGTTACTGATGTCAGATCGCCATCGTGGGCTTCATTAACACTGGTTTAGCCACTGGTAGGTCTTTACTATTTCTAATAGACCCTATGTGCTCAAGAATCCGTGTTTTGAGTTGTCTGTGGGTTTTGCCCACATATCTCTTCCCGCATCTACATGTAATTAAATAAATCACCCCTGTAGTGAGGCAATTTATATAATCTCTAATGTGATATGTTTTAGACTTAGGGCCCAAAAAGGTCTTGGTTGTGGGCATATAGGTGCAGGCCTTGCACCTACCACACGGGAAGGAGCCAATGGGTTTGGCGTCACCTAACCAGGTTCTCGGTTGATCCCCTCGATAATGGCTATGTACTAGGGTGTCTTGAAGATTGTATGCTCTTCTACATGTCATGGTGGGATTCTCTTTAAGTACCTGTTTGAGATCCCCATCCTCCATTAATACATGCCAATGCTTGAAGAAAATATTCCTGATATTGTTCCATTGGTTATTATATGTACCAATGTATCTGATGATGTGTTTATCAGTATCTTGATTCGGTCTTTGCCCCGTCACTAGCAGTTGTTCTCTCGGGACTTTTCTAGCCTTTTGATAAGCTTTTTTGACAGACCCATTACTATATCCTCTTTCCAGGAAGCGAGCAGTCATATCTTGGGCCTGATGGTCAAATTCCTCTATATTTGAACAGTTCCGCCTCAGTCATTGGAACTGTCCAATAGGGACACTATTCACCATGTACCTAGGGTGGTGGCTGTCTGCCACCAACAGACTGTTAGTGGATGTTGCCTTCCGGAAAATCGTCGTTTCTAGTGTCCCATCATCCTTCTTGCTTATGGTCAAGTCTAGAAAATTGATCCTATGTTTGTCTACTTCATAGGTGAGTTTAAGGTTATGATTGTTGTTGTTCAAAACCCTTATGAATTCACAAAGAACTGTCTCTGTTCCACTCCACAGCAGTATAACATCGTAAAAATAGCGGGCCCACAAAACTATGTGGCCCGTATACTCATCCAGGGCCTCACTGAAGACCACAGTTTCCTCCCACCAGCCCAGATATAGATTGGCATAGGTGGGAGCACATGTGGTCCCCATCGCGGTGCCCTGGATCTGGTGATATATTTTTTGATCGAACAGAAAGAAGTTATTAGTAAGTACAAAGTACAATACCGTATAGAGAATTCATTGTGTTGTTCAAAATTCCTTCCCCTTGATCGCAAAAAATGTGATATCGACTGCATACCGTATTGGTGTGGAATACTGGTATACAGTCCCTCAACATCAAGACCTACCAACAGGGTATCTTGCTCTATTGTGATCCTCTCCAATCTCAATAGCACATATTTTGTATCCCTAAGGAAGGAGGGAAGTGAATTGACAAAAGGACGTAGTACCACATCAAGGTACTGACTGGCGTGGGATGTTAAATTATTGATTCTCGAAACAATTGGTCTCCCTGGAGGTGGAATTCTGCCTTTGTGTAGTTTGGGAAGATGATAGAATGTCGCTAATTGAGGATTAGGAATAAATAAAAAGTCAAATTCTTGTTTGGAAATAACATTATTCAATAATCCTTCTGATAAGATCTTTTTAAGTTCTGCAGAGAAAGCCAGAGTAGGGTCATTGGGTAAGACCGTATAGCATGTGGAATCACTTAAGAGGTGAATGCATTCGCGCTGGTATGCCCCTTTATCCAGGATTACAACATTCCCCCCTTTATCTGAGGGTTTGATGACAATAGATGTATCTTTCTGTAAATCCATGAGGGCAGTGCATTCTGAATTGGTCAAATTACTGGGACCAGTATAATGGGATCATTTCTTAATATCTGCTGTGCCCAGTTTCGAGAAGACATCCACATTGGTACTTGTCTCTATAGGTGGAGTAAATTTAGACTGATTTCTTAATTCAGTGAATGGTCCCTTAACACGTTCTCTTTTGTTTTCATCTAGGAGGCTATTCAAAGCCCTCAGACAAGAAACGTCTGCTACATCAAAGTTTTATAGTGTGTGTTGCGATATTGGTGCCTATTTCGTCTTGCAAACAATTTGTGCAGTAACAATTTACGTGTAAATAAATGTACATATTTAATGCATCCAAAAGTATCAAGATGGTTGGTGGCCGAAAAGGAAAGGCCCTTGGACAGAATACTAATGTGTGCGGGACGAAGATTTTTACTAGAGAGATTGACTACTTGCGTCGTCTTCTCCGAGATCTCCTGGATTGGTCTCTCCAGGGTCTCTGTCCCAGGTAACCCCATACCACCCTGTCTTTCAGATAGGCCTCCCTTTCCCCGCCTGGCTTTCCTCTTACAGGTTGATCTGTTGGTAGACTGGTCTCTTCTAAAAAAAATAGTCGGGGTTATTGGGGGTATGATGACCACCTCTCCCAGTCCGGCTAGTGGAAGGATCCTGCTCACTATCACTAGCTGATGTTTCCCATTCTGCCTCAGACTCATATGTTTGACCTTTAGAAGTTTTGGTTTTTAAGTTTTTGTATTTAAAGATGTTGCCCTCCTTAAAATCAGTAAAATCTCTGATACATTTATTTTGTTTCCTATTCTTGATTTCGGGTGTTAATTTATCAATGTTGGTTTTTAGGCGTTTTTCTAAGTTTTTAAATTCTGAATCGTCACTCCATTTATGTGTTTCTGCAAGAAGTGCATCAATTTCTTCATTTACTTTGAGTAGTCTCTTGCTGTCATATTCTATTAAGAGTTTCATGAGGTCGGTGGAACATTTAATAAGTGTATTTTCCCAAGCCTTTATAAATGTCTCCTCAAGATTGTTATGTGAAGGAGGTAAGTATACTCTTAGACCTCTAGGGACCAAGTCTGATAATACATATTTTTCCAAACTTGTGATTTCCCACCAAAATCTGTTTTGTTGTTTGTATGATTTGTTCAGTTTCGAAAAATAGCATTTAATATCGTCTATAGTAATTTCTGTGGTTGGTCTCTTTTCCAAAGAAAACACACTGGACGCCTCCTTATTCCAATTGCTAAAGTCTGATCTAGATGATAAAAAACCACTCATGACAGTAAATATACAGATATAGATAATGTAAGGTAGCTGGTAGGTATAGGTCTGGTGATTCAATATAATCCCACAGGGAGCTGATAGGCAGAAGGAAGAACAAGCTTCTACCAATAGACTTAAAGACACACAAATGCTTATCGCTCTCCAAACTATTCTAATTACAATATTACTGTCTCATGGTGCATAGGGTAGAACTAGCATGAACACAAAAATCCAAATGGGGTCGGAACCCCCAGTTGGACAAGAAACCCTAAGTTGCACTGTATGAGGATAAACACTTAAAGGGGCTACACAATATATCCCAGGCTGATAGCCAAGTGCTACACGACGCAAAACAAAAACGTTTTATTAAATACAAAAGGGAACAATATCATGGAGTGTGGAGTAAAAAAGGAAATGTGTTTAAAAGTATGGTAAGTGGTGACCAGGATAGAGAATGTTATCTAACATTCACCAGGTATAATGCACGTATAAGGGAAATAAATGCCAAACCATTCATTTATAGTATAACCCTTAAAGGAGTACCTGATGTTGGGCAGTATTTGCCACGGACCTGACAGAGTGCACAGTCAAATTGCTACGGACATCTGGAGATACTGAACACAATGTGACACTTACAGTGTATAGTGTTGTATCCCTAGTAGGATCAAAAGCTAGAGCAAATGCAACATATAATAATTCAACATGTATCAATGGGTAACGCTGGTATGCAGCAAAGGACATGCGTTTGAACGTATACATCAAAGCATATCGTCTATCCCCTTAATAAAATAATTTCCCATCAAGTACAAGCAGCAAACACTACAGTTTTAGCTATGCAAACACTGAATGTCAGGCGATTGTGAAGGCGAGAATGCTACGCCGGTGCTGCCCGCAGACCAGACCCGTCCCCTGTGCTGAGGTGGGACATAGGGATACACGCACCCGCAGCAAAGGGAGCGCGTCCGGAGTGTGGTGTTAGTGTTGCCAGGCCAGGTATAGTAATGAAGACAATACTTGCCGGTAGTAGAGGAGGAGTAGTTATTGCCGTTGCCAAGATCAGGGATAGGAGAGTTGCGGATGATCGAAGGTATAAGCCGTGTTACAGGGATGCCAGAAGTCACGAAGTCCAAGTAGAGCCAAAGTCGAGAGCCAGAGGGGGTAGTCGTCCAATCCCCGTCAATACCTGAGGAGTCACTGAGAGAGTAGTCAAATGCTTCCATACAGAACTATGTCAAGCGACGAGTGATGGGAAGCACAGGCATAATAAAGCTGGGCAGGCCAATGGGAAAAGAGGGCAGGCCTGGAGGACTGCAAGGAGTCCTCCCTGATAGGAGGGAGATGTTACAGCCCAGCTGAGTGTAATCATTGATTTGCATGGAACTGTGTGATGCTTGGGGACGACGCCTCACTGCAGGAGCAGTGGTTAAAAGTGCTCTGGCAGGCGTGTGCTCTGTAAGCTGGGAATGCATGCACATAACGTCAGAGGCTGGCGTGCGTGTAGGTGTGCGTGCAGGAGGGCGTGGGCGCGCCCGGCGCTGAGCAGAGGAATCGCCGAGGGGAGTGATCCCGCGACGGCGGCAGGGGCGAGGAGCTGTGGAGGACGGTAAGGCAGGATTGTTTTGTGGGTCCAGGGGCTCCCTGCAGAGAGGAGGTGCTCTGTGTGGGAAGCGAGGAGAACGCCGATTCCTGACAGAGAAAAACAGGTAAGTAAGAGTCAGTATCCAATACTACCCGATCCGTCGAGTTGATTAAGCAAAATTGCAAAGCACATTGAATGAATGCTTGGCAGATCGCATGTGGTTCCAGACTATGTTGCATTTTATTTTTGCAACATTGAGCAAAAGTTTCTTACATCGCTAATTCAGATATATACTGTATATCTTTTAAAACAACAAGCAAAGAAATGAATAACAAAGAACAACAAATACATTCTGTGTTGTAATTTTATTTACAGTCGGGCCCTGCTTTACGGCGCTCCACTTTACAGCGTTCCGCTCATACAGCGTTTCCCAATGTATACCCATATTTGTTAGTTTCGGCGCTTGTTCCGTTTTTCCGGCGTTTTCAGCATGACGTGCTCAGCAGCAAAGTATTCAGGCTGTCACTAAACAACAGTTTTAGTGCGTGCGCAACTCCTTGTCAGATGCCATTTGTCAGCGAAACAGTCGGTTTACAGCTCTGCATCTCTGTTTTCAAAGGTACAATACAGTACAGTAGGGCCCCGCTTTACAGCGATTTCTGCTTTACAGCGATGGCCTGGAACGGAAACCACCGTATGACCTGGGCCCTATTTATTATTACATGGGGGTATTAATTTTTTACTCTCTTATACCTAGGAATTCTCCACTTATTCCCTATGTTCCAACCTCCTCACTTATACAAATAAATAGAGACTATAGGTATGGAGTTGGTAGATTTACCTGTCAGCTTTTGTTTCACCCCTTAACCCAACCCAGCTGAGACGTGAGATCTAACTGCCAGAACTATCAATTTGATAGGACATTCTCCAAGTCTCCAGAACCAACCAGACCGGGAACCAAACTAATTCCAGTAGGAACTTGTCCTTACTACATTTTTTTGGAATGCTGAAGATCTAACCCCCCTTTTTCCTAAAAGTGTGCCAAACACAATTCCATTTCAGACATTTAATTGCCCTCATCACCCCCCAACATCCAACAAAGTGTTAGCTTCACCTAATAATGCTTCTAAGACCAATCTCGAATCTTCAAGGTGGCTTGATCCAGCCATATAGAGCATAAAAGAAAAGAAGCTCTGCCAGTAACAAAATGTGTTGTTATTCTTATTATTTTTATAATAATAAACTGACTTTTGTGAAATAAAAAAATTGATTTCAAAACTTTCACATAAACTGTGTGCTTAGTCTATTCAAATAAATGCAAAAGAAGGCAGAGAAGCACACCAAGGGTCAAGATAAATATATTAAACATATAAAACAGTAGCAAGTAGTAACTTACATGTATAATAAAATTAGTGTCCGTGCACTGTCTCCTACTGGACTAATTTTATTATATATGTAAGTTACGACTTGCTACTGTTTTATATGTTTAATACATTTATCTTGACCCTTGGTGCGCTTCTGTACCTTCTTTTTGCATGACCATCTGCCGTTGCAGCCTTCTCACAGCGGACTTTGGTGAAGGAGGGGTGTCTTCACATTACAGCAGCAGCAAAAGGGGAGAGTGGATCGATTTCAAGATCAACATTTTAGGAAGCATGAGTGTGGATTGATTGTTTTTCACCTCTATTCAAATCAATGATAGTTTTTTTGAGTTTGTGGAGCGTAGATGATTTTACCAAATAAATGTAAAATAGGGTCAGAAATGTACTTGCACCAGTATCCATGGATGTTGTCCCCTCTAGCAGAGTAAGAAGAGTAAGAAAATAACATGGCCAGCGGTGTGTTCAGCACAGCAACGGAGCTGTGATGTAGTAGATGCAGATGTACAAGTATGCACGCCTGGGTCCAGATCTGAGCTAATCATGCTCCTCAGCAGCGAGAGTGGAAGGCCGTCTCCCCATGAACAGAGATCATTGAGTACACCTCCATGAGAGAGAGAAATGGAGTATGGATGTTTCTATCATCAGCGGCACCCATCTTTCTTGCATGGAAGGTTTTAAAAAGTTTTCCCTGTTGCACTGAGGTTTAAAGATGGACGTGTCTGGAGAAACGCTAAGCAGAGGGACGCATATCATTGCTGTAGCCTTGAGATACCTGTGACCATACCTAAAAGATATGCTTTCCTGTAAGGGCATTGGTGTTGTACTGTTTTTTGTGCTTATCTTGTAAACTTGTAATGCACTATTGTGTGTCCCTGAGCTTTTCTCTTTTTTTCCATTCTAGTATGAAGAGTACTGTATGTTAAAACATCATAGCGTGGAATTTCCACTCACATTTTATCATTGAAAAATAGGAATGTAGTGCAAGTGTACAGCAGGAATCTTTAGAAGCAGTGGTATAGGTGAAAATGTTCAGACCTTCAAGGCGCCGATCAGTTGAATCCCCCAGTATCGACTCAGTGCAGAACACAGAATCCTCCTTTTCCATAGGCAAATCAGTTCTCCGCAAATCAGGACTCAATGCCTTGCCGGATTCCTGAGAATAAAGAATCTGTCTGGATACCTAAGATGGCTGCTGACAGGAAGTAACCTCACATCCTTGCTGATGCAACTGTGGCCATCTTGCTTCCTGGCCATTCTTGCCCTTATTTCCTTACAGGAAGTCAGCCTCTCTCTTGCCCTCATTTCCAGAAGCTGCTTCTAGCTTTTAAATAGCAGGCAGTTGCTCCCTGACATTGCTTGTGCAAAGTACTCTGTACATGGTTCTGCTTGAGCTCTGCCTTTGCCCCAGTGATTGTCTGCCTGTGATTGTACTTATGCTTGGACTTTACTACCCATGCTGCCAGTTGCTGCCTCGACCCCGTAATTGGACCCGACTATCCCTGCCTGCCACCTGGGAGCCCATGCCACCCGCCTGGCTACGGTGGATCAAATACTGGACTCAATCTCCTCTACGAACCCTGTGCAGTCACCTTGGTACCCCAAGGGTAGCTGCGTCTCCATCCGCGCCTTCAGGTGGTGAAGTCGCACCAGTACCTGTGGGATGAAGCGTTAGCCTGGGTGTTCGTTCCCCCTTTATGAAAAAGCCCCCTACTCTCTGTTTAATGACTGTGTCACCTTCATGCAGGCCTTCCAGACGATTTTCCATTCTCCCGGTCGTACAACTTCTGCCAAATCTGCACTCCTGCAGATTAAACAAGGCTCTCACACCATGGGACAATATGCAATTGAGTTTAGGACCCTGGCAGCAGAGGCCGATTGGAATGAGCGGGCTCTGAAGTCTGCTTTCCGTCAAGGCATTGAGGAGAGACTGAAGGATGAATTAACTTACAGGGACATTCCCCCTAATCTAGAAGGCCTGATCGCCCTTTGCATTTCCCTTGATCTTCGGATGAAGGAGAGACGTCAGGAGCAGGACCGTTATCGCAGGTTTCGGTCTGTTCCATTGGTCCTACCTCTTGAGGTTCCTCCTAATGAAGCTTCTGAAGAACTGGTGGAGCCCATGCAGTTGGGCAATATGCGTCTCACTGAACGGGAGAAGCAGCATCATAGCTCATTGAGATTGTGCTTTTACTGTGTCAAGAAGGGGCATATGGTATAAGCATTTCCCCATCTCCCACTCGCCTGATCCCCATCTGTTTATCTTGGCAGGACCATCCAGTTACTACCAAGGCCTTCATGGATTCAGGAGCCACCGATATGTTCATGGATAAAGTCTTCGCTCAGCGAGTCAATATCTCTCTCCAGAGAAAAGACATGCCCTTGGGTATCTCCTCTATTGATAGTAGACCGTTGGTATTTGTGGTCGTTTCGCAAGAGACGGCTCAACTCAAAGTCATGATCGTGGTTTGCACCACGAGGTTCTTCAGCTGGACGTTATCTATTCCCCAACCACCAATGTCATTCTGGTTCTTCCTTGGCTAGGTATTCATAACCCCAGATTTGGCTGGACCTTGGGACAGATACTAACTTGGGGATCTGAAACAGAAAAAACAAGCGCAAACGCATATGGTGAAGTTCAAAATTAATATTATATATTAAAAGGTAAGATATTTGCGTACATCAATGTGGATAAAAATAGACATATCGTGCACTTAGGTCACACATTACCCAGCACCACCAGATTCACAGGAACCGCAGCAACCGCCGTATCACCAGGATTAGGTAGCGCTGGTCGTCCGCCGTCCTGCGCCGTCACAGTCTGTCCTTATGAGACCCTCCGTCTGGCTTTGTAGACTCAGTGAAAACTTCTGGGTGCTCTGCCCGTTGGAGCCGCCGTCAGGCTCGTCTCTCACGAGTTCCGTATGGTTTACGGCTGGTTCGCAACTTGCCGTAAGGCGATCACTGCCGTACAATGTACTGATGACGTCACTCAAAAAGAAAGAAAAAAGTCTCTCTCAACCTCAGCAGAGGTATAGTGCAAAGATAAATGACTGTAGGGGCTTAGTCAGTTATATCATCCAACGCATTTCATAGCAAAGCTATGATCCCTGATGAAGTAGCTTTGCTATGAAACGCGTTGGATGATATAACTGACTAAGCCCCTACAGTCATTTATCTTTGCACTATACCTCTGCTGAGGTTAAGAGAGACTTGTTTCGGACTATTCGAGTGACGTCATCAATACATTGTACGACAGTGATTGCCTTACGGCAAGTCGCGAACCAGCCGTAAACCATACGGAACTCGTGAGAGACGAGCCTGACGGCGGCTCCAACGGGCAGAGCACCCAGAAGTTTTCACCGAGTCTACAGACCAGAAGTTTTCATCGAGTCTACAGAGCTAGACGGAGGATCTCATAAGGACAGGCTGTGACGGCGCAGGACGGCGGACGGCCAGCGCTACCTAATCCTGGTGATACGGCGGTTGCTGCGGTTCATGCGGTTCCTGTGAATCTGGTGGTGCCGGGTAACATGTGACCTAAGTGCACGATATGCCTATTTTTATCCACATTGATGTACACAGATATCTTACCTTTTAATATATAATATTAATTTTGAACTTCACCATATGCGTTTGCGCTTGTTTTTTCTGTTTCAGTTCCAGGGGTGTTAAGTCACTCCTTTATCCTACAGCTGCAGACCTTAACCTGCAGGTTAAGGTTGTGTTATATTTATACCACAGAGGTGTTTTAGGGTATATTCCCTTATACAATAGAGGGTCTTTTTGCGCACTTTAAATTTGTTTTTCTTTAACTTGGGGATCTGACTGCTAGGGGAAATGCCTTCCACCCTGTCATCCTGTGGAGATCTCCTATAGCCCTGGATCCAAAAATGTGAAGGCTGATGCCCTATCCTGCCAGTGGTCCACGGACGACACAGACTCTATGGATAAGGGTCCCATCTTTCCTCCATCTAAAATCGTATCCTTTATTACCATGCTCCTACGTGTTCAGAAAGCCCAGGCCAAGTTGCCCACCTCTCCCACTTCCCACTCCTCCTGTCCGACCTCCCCCAGCTACAGACCCACCAGTCCCAGTTATAGCCTAACCAGTTCAAGATACTCCCCAACCTCTCCCAGCCACAGGTCCACAAGTCCCAGTTACAGCTCGACCAGTCCCAGTTACTCCCCGACCTCCCACAGCTACAGCCCCACCAGTCCCAGTTACAGTCCGAGCTAGCCCAGTTATTCCCTGACCAGCCCTAAATACATCCCAGCCAGCCCCAGCTCCCCAGAGTACACTCCAACCTTAATCAAGTACTGACCCAAATACACCCCGACCTCCCCCACTGTCAACGTCTGGATAAACCAGGACCTGGTCACCCTGGAGTTCGACCCTGAAGGGGGGATACTATAAGGGATCTATCTGAATATCGAAGATGTCTGCCGATAGGAAGTAACCTCACACCCTCACTGATGCAACCATGGCCATCTTGCTTCCTCTCTGGCCCTCATTTCCAGCAGCTGCATCTGGCATTTAAATAGCAGGAAGTTGCTCCCTGACATTGCTTGTGCAAAGTACTCTGTGATGCAGCGAAGGATTGGTTGAACAGCAGTTCCAAAAAAAAAGCATTTAACAGCTCACCGGGTAAGTACAAAAATAAAAAAAGTTTATTAAACGACATGATTAAAAAACACAGAACATACTGAGAACAAAAAGGGGGATTCTCCTCTCATGCATTTCATGCTAATAGCGCTTTCTCAAGGAATATGCTGGGGCTGGGACACAGGTAAGTTATATAGCCTCTCCTTCTAAATCAGAAACGTCTGATTGTAATTAGATGTAATCAAGGTAATGGCATAAACACACATAACAAGAATTTATTTGGATGGAAACACCTGATGTTCTGATGGTATATAACAATCGTTATTAAATATATAAATATATATATATATATATATATATATATATATATATATATATATATATATAAAAACTTTAATTGAACATAGTTTAGATTAATAACCAAACTTAATAAACAATTATTCAAAATATATACAATGATAAAAACCAAACTAAAATGTACAAAATGATACGTTTGGTAACAATTTATAGTTCAATTATTGAGTTGATATAGTTTTAAAGTGTCTAATGACAATGCATTATCCATACCAGAAATGCTATTGCCATGATGTTCCCCATAATGGTACAATGTTATACAAATATTTAAAAAGACACCTAAAGAAACAGAATAACAGCTCTGCAGAGCTAACCACACATTGAAAGGAAAATAATGGCAGATATAGCAACATTTAAAAAAAAGTAAACAAGTAAACATGCTTAAGCCAATGAAGAAAAAAAACTTGTTGGGCTACTGTACATATTTAAAGATCAAGTCAAGAAAAAATGTGTATATAAATTTTTATCTGATGAAATGTTAGTTGAAACAGTTACACTGTAATTTAGATTAGTTTAAAAAGCAACCATCAGGAAATGTATTATATTTCAAATCCAGCATTATCCAACCAGAATTCTAAAGAGGATTAACTTACTAAATGTAACTTCTATAGTTAAAGCATGATACTCAGAACATTAATTTATAGGGAGCATTAACATAAGCAAAACCTAATCAGAAAAGTATCAAATATATCTCATGTCACAATGGATCTCATATCATATGTCAATGAAGACAAATATTATCAAAGAACACAATGAATATCAATACTACTATAATCTAATGAAAATTATTCAGTAGAAAAAATAATGAATATCTTCACTGTGTAAAGATGAGAAATTCAAACAGCACAGACGGCAAAGGCAAAAAATGAAATTGCATCAAAATTACGGGATAGATCAATCTAGATATAATTTTAGACATTTAATTAAAGAAAATATTTGAGGTCCCACTCTGAGTTTAACCCCTTAGGGGTCAGAGTATCAAGAGAGAAGATCCAATGGGCTTCTCTCTTGTAGAGTGTTAGTTCTATCACCTCCTCTGATGTGAATTTTAATGTGTTCAATGGCAACACATTTAAAATTCATGAGCGATCCTGATTGGCTAAAATGTTTAGAGACCGGTGGGTCTGTGTCCTGTCTTTTGTCAGCAACGTTACACGGAAGAAGCCAGCAATGGTGAAACGTGTTGAGTCGTGATTTGAGCCGTTTTCCCTGTAAAAACAGAGGAGTCTGTGAGTAATCATTTTATAACCCCATGGCTCCCATTTTGGGGACTATACATACAAGGGAAATCTTAAATACTGGTAAAGGAGAAGAATTAAAAGGACTTTGTATGCTACCAACAACAACATCCTTACTGAAGTTTGCTTTACTTATCCACAAATGTTCAATTAATTAAATGATTTTTAGCTGGGACACATCAATTGGTAAAAGGATTATGAAAGCATTCTGTAAAGCCAGCTCATAATAACCGTTCTGCCTCCCCATCCAGATACAAATTGAACCAGGGACATATAGTGTCTGAGTCCTTACCCCTCTTTCATATGATTAATTTTTCTCTCTGAACGAAATGTGTTTACTGGATAGATTCCTCCACATCCGTATACTGATCTGAATCCTCCGAAAAAAAACAATATTACTTTGCCTCTCATTGACTATCCAGCACAATCTTGGTTTCACAATGGCCAACTGCCCAACATTCCTTGTTGTGGATGTTAAATCTTGATTCTTAACCTCCCAAACACTAGCTAAAATACAAAGATGCTGCAGGCAGATAGCTGGACATTGATTATTATTATTATTATTATTTTTTAGTGCATGCTTACAGATGCAGCAGCCATTATTTTTAAAAAATCACACAGTGTAAACCTCGCAATACCCATGTCATGGCGCGGGATTTCTTCCAACCGTACCGCCTTAAGACGCGAGTGCAGGCCAGTGCATAAAATGCCATTTTAGTGTTCTGGCTTTTAAACACCTGAAATTGACACAGTAGCACAGTACTGTACACATTACAATTCATTCATTTCATTGTATTTAATAGCACATAATCCATGAAATGCAAACAAAGCAACCGCGATAAACACGTGTGCCTGGGGCGATTGGCCGCGTTAATGCCGCGTGGAGTACAGCAGCGCACACGAAAACGGCTCTGAGATTTGTTCGAATAACGGCCGCTGCATCTGTAGTTCAAACCATTGGTGGATGTTATTCTCCATTTGTATTATAATGTAGCAGGTGCTGATGTGTTTTCCTGTTATTTTGAACCCACTGCTGTTATTTATGAAATCATTTGTATTTATGTATATGTTTGATGTCAGAATATATGCCATCATTTCTTATTGCTTAGCTTTGTATGAGTGGGCTCAAGGCTGAAGCTATGGTGACATATACTGTACACTTAAAATGAATTACTTTTTATGGGACCATCTGTAAACAATTTTTGCAAAGGTATCATGCAGTTTACTGTATATTTAGCGTACATTAAATTAGAGTACACAGATGATAACCTTGTTTTTTATTCCAGAATTTGTTTCCACTGAATATATAATACATTTCCCAGGTGTTCAAATCGGTACCAATAAAATGCTAAATTAAACTGACAGAAAAGTGAAAACAAATCGCCAGAAGGCATTTTTCACAAGATCAATCATTTCAAACATTTCACCGGTTTAAGTTTAAGGGTTCATCAGTATTCAAAGCTAGATACAGTATGTCTTCAGATCTCTTTAAAAGAAATGTCTGCTCAAAATAAGCAAGGAAAAAAGACGTGTTTTATCAAATCCAAAGAGTTTTGCTGTAGTAAGACCTAGATCTGTGTGACAATGTAAATTAATAAAGATAACAAACAGAGTAGCCTAGTCTGAATTTTAAAATAATATCCTGCTAGTTATAAACCCGAGTCACAGGACATTAGTTAAAATATAAGACTAACGCAATGCAAAAGATTATGATGTGCCTCCCAAAATATAACTGTAGAGACACAATCCACATTCGAAAAATTTATTGATTCACAACCTTGAACATATGAGTCAGGGTCATAATCACTGATAATACTTTGGGGGGGATGTGCCAATGCAAATTTGGAGCAAAATGTATGCAAATTGTGTAATTTTCATCTTTGCATCAATGTACCAACGTCTTTTTTCCATACTATATTTCGTGCCATGTGCATCAGCATGAGAATATGGGAGTGTCAATATGAAAATATAGGGAGAAGATAATGATACAAGATTATAATGTATAATTATGTATTAAAGACCATAATAAGATGTATCAAACTCTTACTCTCACTTCCTTACCTTGTATTTGTGTCAATAAAATTCGCTAGGCCTAAAATGGCATAAACTTTTCGAGCTAAGAATGTGTTAAATGTACAAAACCATTCTTACAACTGATGCAAACGCAATGAGAGAAAAAATGAGTTGTGGAGCTATAGCAAGCGTCAAAACCAAATTCTACATGCAGTTTCTTTACAGTGATACATTGTCCCAATTAAGCATGCATACAACCACAGAGTTTATTACTGAGATAAATGAAATAAAAGTTGAATTGAAAATGGAGAAATTAAAGACAAGCCAAACAGAGAATTGCTATATAGTATGTTCATTTGAATAAAATGTAATAATAAATACCACTTATGATTATGAGCACGTTCATACTGTATGTCCGAGACAAGTCCACAAACCTGTCTTAACCCATAATCGCACAGCTACCACTGTATCAAAGGATTGTGAGTGATGACATGCATATGAGAACTCACAGTGTGTCACTTTTAACTTTTTACCCACTTTAACATGGATTCATGCTTGCTTTTTTACACAGCTTTTGAAGCAAAGCCTGGGTTGAAGAAGTGCATAAACAGTACACCTACTCACAAACAACTGTCTTGACGTTTTGGATCTCATCAGTGCAAGGATGATTACTGGCCTTGCATTGTGAAGCTGTTAGTGGCTACAAACCATGTACACAATTATAATCTTTTGGTCGGATACGGCAAACCTCGAGAGTTACCTCAAATCAGAGAGGATGTCCAGAGGCGTGTGCATCCTTAAAGAACCATGTCATTGACTAGACAAGGAAGGGTTCATTTCCAATGGAACAGTATCTTAGATAAATGCTAATATGAATTGATGTGGTTATTAATTACAGAGACAGCTACAGGTTTAAAAACAGTTAATAAAGAGATGAATGAATTACAATAATTGTATTGTATTGTATGTCTTTATTTATATAGCGCCATTAATGTACCTGTACATAGCGCTTCACAGTAGTAATACATGTGGTAATCAAATAAATAACAGAGCATGGGAATAAGTGCTTTAGACATAAAAGTAACATTAAGGAAGAGGAGTCCCTGCCCCGTGGAGATTACAGTCTAATTGGTAGGTAGAGAGAACATACAGAGACAGTAGGAGGGAGTTCTGGTACAGTAAGTGCGTCTGCAGGGGGCCAAGCTTTATGTATCATGTGTTCAGAATATCCACAGTGCTATTCATATGCTTCATAAGCAAGTGTGTCTTAAGGTGGGTCTTAAAGGTGGATAGAGATGGTGCTAGTCGGGTACTGAGGGGAAGGGCATTCCAGAGGTATGGGGCAGTCAGTGAAAAAGGTTTAAGTGGGAGAGGGCTTTAGATACTAAGGGGGTAGAAAGAAGTCATCCTTGAGAAGAACACAAGAGTCTGGATGGTGCATAATGAGAAATTAGGGCTGAGATGTAAGGAGCGGCAGAAGAGTGTAAAGCTTTAAAAGTGAGAAGAATGGAGTGTGAGATGCGGGATTTGATCGGAAGCCATGAGAGGGATTTTATGAGGGGAGATGCTGAGACAGACCTAGGAAAGAGTAGAGTGATTCTGGCAGCAGCGTTTAGGATAGATTGTAGTGGAGACAGGTGAGAGGCAGGAAGGCCGGACAGCAGGAGGTTACAGTAATCAAGACGGGAGAGAATGAGGGCCTGAGTCAATAATTCATAATGACAGAGTTTAAAGACAACAAATCATTAGGTGAATTGGATTTAAAAACATCAGCCAATATAAATACATAGGAAAAAGAGATCACCACAACAAACAAAAAAAAAGTTTTTAGAGGCTGAATGGATTACAAACTTAATAAACAGAGGAATTGGAATCAAAATACTAATTTCAAGAAAGACCCTATGGGTTATAATCAGGGGGATGGTAGAAAACCATCAGCCCATGATCAATCTAGGGAAGTTTATAGAGAAAATAGAAATAGTGCACATAAACCTAAATTCCATCAGAGACACACTCTAGTTATCTTCCAAGAAACACCATGGAGAGAAATAATACAGTAGAATCAGAATAGTAACCCTGGAAGAGAAAACTACCAAGGGAATAGGAATTTTAAAACAAAAGGGATAGGAGTGGGGAGCATGGAAAAAGCAACTCCCAGAACAAATTTGAAGCCTTATAGAGTCCCATATGGATTCCCATCCCTCCTTCCCTCACACCCCCAGTTTTTCAGAGAACCATGGGAGAATATTATTTATTTATAAAATATTTTATCAGGAAGAAATACATTGAGAGTTACCCCTCGTTTTCAAGTATGTCCTCGGCATAGTGTTAAGACAAATAATACAATATTTACAAATACCGTTACATAAGTGAACAGTGTATACATTATACACTGGCGACACACTTTATTCGAGCTCGGCTAGTCCCACGAATTCAGGTATACCCGGGTGTATTGAGGTTTGTGACTGTTTTCTGCCCGAGTGCATTGGGTTATTTTCAAGGCAGGGATTGAAGCATTTTATTCCCGGTAGCTGCAATACTGCACAGTATATATATATATACTGCATTACAATTCATGAATTTATGCCATCTGGTAGACACGCGAAGCATTGCAGCCTATTAAATCCTAATCATTATAATTTAACAGATCAGCCGCACGTCAGCCAGGCATGAACCCAGGCTGGGAAGGCAAACGCAACGGGGCTTGTCAGAGGTGAGGAGCGGCGCATTCCAGGTATCTGCCAGGTACATACTGGGTATTTGCTCGAATAAAGTGTGTCGGTGCAGTATACAAGACATTGCATGCACAGTTAAAGAAAATATATATTATAGGCGTATGTAACAGTTACAGTCCAGATTAAAATGTGAGACAGCCTTAGATTTGAAAGAACTTAAACTGGTGGTGGATGTGAGAGTCCGGTAGGTTGTTTTGTGGTGCACGGTAAGAGAAGGAGGAGCGGCCGAATACTTTGTTGAGCCTTGGGACCATGAACAGTCTTTTGGAGTCTGATCTCAGATAAGTGCTGCATGTGGTAGGGGTGAGGAGCTTGGTCAGATAGATGGGTAGCTTGCCCAGAAAGTATTTGAAGGCAAAAAAGGAAAGATGAACTTTGTGCCTAGACAAAAGTGATGACCAATCTAGTTCTTTGAGCATTTCGCAGTGATGTGTTGTAGTTGCACTGGAGAACAAAACAGCATATTGAATTGTAGAGGGTGTCAAGTTTGCTAAGGTGGGTTTGGGGTGCCAAGCTATATACTATGTCTCCATAGACGATAATTGGCATTAGCATCTGCTGTGCGATACGCTTTCTGACCAGCAGAATTAGGGAGGATTTGTTCCTGTAAAATACACCTAGTTTGACATAGGTTTTGGATGTCAGGGTATCAATGTGCATTCCAATGTTAAGCGGGAGTCAAACCATAGGCCCAGGTATTTAAAACTAGTAACAGAAGTTAGGGTGGTGTTAGCGTTGGTTCTGATCTGTTGCCCAGTCACTGGAAGCTTTAAAAATTTAGGCTGGGTCCCAAATACCATTGTTACAGTCTTGTCAGTGTTTAAAAACAGTTTATTTTGGGAAATCCAGTTTTCGAGTCTCAAAAAGTCAGACAGTAGTATGTGTTTAAGGTCAGAGAGGCTATGGATGTGTGCATACTGTATAGGATTGTGTCATCTGCATACATGTGTATTTAAGCTTCCTTACAAGCTGTGGGAAGATAATTGATGAACACTGAGAAGAGTAGGGGCCACAGAACAGAGCATTGCGGGACACCACAGGTGATATCCAAGGGTTTGGAGTAAATAAATTGGGGAGAAGGAGAAAGAGGAGTGGAGGAGGGAAATCCACCTGCCAAAAAACAGACCCTAATGACAGCTGTAACGGGTGCTCACTACAAACTGGACTCAACCACAAGGCTGAGGTGGGGATATAGAAGCACCGAACTGAAGCTGCGAAGTTGCATTCGAAATGCAGATGCGTAGTCATTGGTAGCTGGGTCAGGGTTGGAGAGGTGAGAATAGTAGGGGTCACATAGCCGAGGTCGAGGGTAGTAGAAGTTAGCGAAGTACAGACGCGACAACGAGTATTCTAAGTGTAACCCTTGTTCCCCCCCCCCCTAGACTCAACTGATGTATCTAGGGTGCGTGAGGGCGGATTACATGGTGATGGGTGGTGCATACCTGTTGGGACAGGAGGGCCTGAGCTTCCCGCGATGTTATGGGGGAGACAGGACCAGGCTTCTGAAGTATTGGCCTCCATGTGGTCTTAATGGTGCAGCGCCTCCATCTCCTATAATTCCCAGGGATGTGGGAAGAGACCCTTATAGAAGAACCCCCTTTGGTCCCGGGGTGAACACTCCAGAATCACTTGGCACAATGTTGAAAGCACAGAGTCTTTATTGTACTCACTGTCAGCAGAGCAGTAATAGCAGCACAGCAATACAGATACACGATATGCCTCCTCCTCCTCTCCCACCAGATTGTTCTCCGCAGGATGGTCTGAAGGGTATCTTTCTCCCTGCCTCCACCCGCAGCCAAGGGCACCACGGGTGGGGCTAGCTCTTCCCTCACCCCCTAAGCAGGGTGAGAGGCATGTATCCACCTCTGAACTACTCATCCCTACTCATCAGGAACCTAGCTACACTCTCTTTCTGGCTTATAACTGAACTCTACTCGGAGTAAAACAGGACTGATTTGACTGCCTTAGTCGTAGAGCCGAACTGAACTGACCCCAGAGCACACACGAACCGCTACTAAGTTTGATCAGCCCCGCCCCTCATGACATCAACAAGACCTCCACTCTGCACAGGCCGGCAGCAGAGACAGGCTTGTATTAATCAAGCAGGCAGGGCTTTGCAAGGGGGGAAAACCCATGATTACTACTGGGGCCTGCCTTTAACAGGGCTTACCACAGTCATAGGAAGATTTAGTAGCCCGTGATGTTTACAGGGGGCTACACTAGGCTTGCCTTAAACTAGCCCGGTTACATGCTGGGTACAACCTGGCTAGTTTAAGGCAAGTTTAAGGCATTTCTGCTTTGACTAATGACCCATTGGATTAACACAGCAGGGGTCCCTGGCAGTCCCATTCGTTTGAATGGGACTGCCAGGGACCCCCGCTGTTAATCTGATGGGCCATTAGTCAATGCAGAAATGCCTTAAACCTGCATTAAACACGACCCAGAATGTACCCAGCGTGTACCTGGGTCTTTTTGGCGATTGCCACTGGTTTGTGTTAGAATAACCGTCGGCACTACAGTAGGTATCCATGCCGAGGTCAAGGGTAGGAGACAGGAGGGTAGTTGGTAAATCCGTCGCAAAGGCTAACGAGAACTGCAAGGAATGACAAAGCACAGCAAGGAAGGACAAGGGATAACAGAGTGCTTGAGGCCAGCCAGCACAACATCACACGGTACAAACTGCTATGCTCAGCCAAATTGCAAAGACTGAGCATATAAAGGGTGAATCAGCCAATCGGTGAACTGGTGGTCAGCAAATGCTGAAAGTGAAACCATAGCATTGATTCATTGGTGTGCAGAGTGCACACAGCAGGAGCTGATGATCAAAGCCTGCAGCAAGTCAGAATCAAACTCTGGAGCGGAGTTTGCACCCGATCCTCACAATAGCACACTAAGAGATAATGGCATATATAACCTTTCTGCTCATGCTATCACCACAGACCAATTTGCACTTTTACGTAAGGGATTTAGCTAACCAGCTGAATTTGTTTGAGCTGTATGTGGACCTGCAGAAATGTATCCGTAAGCTGACATTAAAAAGGCATTTCTTAAAATTAGAAATAGAACAAGTGATCAGTGATCTAAGTTTGCTATATAACACCAACACTAATATTACGGTAAGTAACAACAACTGGGAATCTAATAATATCCTGAGACAATTTGAGGAAATAGGATATATGAGATTAGAGCTGTGGGAGACCTAGTTCAATTGTTACAAGACAGTGAAGGGGTTGAGGAGAACACTGGTTGTATTAGACATAGTGGTCTAAAATCCACCTCACCATTTTATCCCATTCAGTCAAGAGGTCATCGTCTGAATTTATTCAACAAACTAGTTGAACAGAAATTTTAAAAGATATGTACATCATATAAAAAGAACAATACATATATTCACAACCTATCTCATGGGGATAAGGAATGCATGGTGATGAAATGCCAAGGTGATAATACCAACCTTATCATATATCAGGCTGACAAGGGAGGGGGGTGGTTATTCAAACTAGAGAGGAGTTACTTAAAGAGGTACAAAATCTTCTTTCAGATAAAGATTGCTATAAATAATTAAGGATAAACCCCATCAGAGCCTTTCATTAAAACATTCAAAAATATGTTAGAAGAGGCCAGGGGGAAGGAGTTCTGAACCAATCCAAATGTAACTTTTTTATTCATACCATATCCTAAAATCCCGATATTTTACCACAGCCCAAAAATTCCTAAAAGCATATTGAAGCCCCCAGAGAGGCCTATAATTGCAGGCATTGACTATCACTTCCCATATCTCTGAGAATGTGGATTACTACTGTATCTTCAGGATTTGGTGAAATCCCTACTGTACCTGCTTATCTCAAGGACACATCTGACGTTCTTACAGCTCTAGACAAATTCAGTTGGTCTGACACTTTTATATTAGTCACAATGGCTGTACAAGCACTTTACACTTCGATTAAACAAAGTGATGGACTAGTGGCAGTGTCTCTTTTTTTAGAAACCACCAATCTCCCGACTGCTCAAATATCATTTACTTTAGATAGTACAGCTTAACCCCATTATAGCGCAGTCCTCAGGAGCCACCCGCGACCACCGCGTTAGAAACGGGGTCGCGGGAAAAAAATGGCCGCCAAAATTTATTTTTTTCTTATGGTACCGTGTTTGCCGGAGGGGGAAAACTGAGAACTCTCCCAGCGTTCCCAGACCCGGTGGGGCAGCGGCAACAGCTCACAGCACTTACCCGGCATCTGGCAGCTCTTCTCTCTGTCTCTGCTTCCTGCTTCTGCTTCCATCTTGAGAGAGCAAGCTCCCTTAAAGAGACAGTGTGTCTCTGTGTGTGTATGTTATTTGACTATGTGAGACTGTGTGTGTGTGTGTCAGTGTGTGTGTGCAGTGTGCTGAGAGTGCGTGAAGTGTGCTGTGAGTGTATGCAGTGAGTGTGAGTGTGTCTCCCTTAAAGAGACAGTGTGTCTCTGTGTGTGTGTGTGTTATTTGACTATGTGAGACTGTGTGTGTGTGTGTGTGTGTGTGTGTGTGTCAGTGTGTGTGTGCAGTGTGCTGAGAGTGTGTGAAGTGTGCTGTGAGTGTATGCAGTGTGCTGTGAATGTATGCAGTGTGCTGTGAGTGTATGCAGTGTGCTGTGCAGTGTGCTGTGTGTGTGTCAGTGTGTGTGTGTGCAGTGTGGTGTGTGTGTGTGTGTGTGTGTGTGTGTGTGTGTGTGTGTGTGTGTGTGTGTGTGTGTGTGTGTGTGTGTGTGTGTGTGTGTGTGTGTGTGTGTGTGTGCTGTGAGTGTGTGCAGTGTGCTGTGAGTGTGTGCAGTGTGCTGTGAGTGTGTGCAGTGTGCTGTGAGTGTATGCAGTGTTCTGTGAGTGTACCAGTGTGCTGTGAATATGTGCAGTGTGCTGTGAGTGTGTGCAGTGTGCTGTGAGTGTGTGCAGTGTGCTGTGAGTGTGTGCAGTGTGCTGTGAGTGTATGCAGTGTGCTGTGAGTGTGTGCAGTGTGCTGTGAGTGTATGCAGTGTGCTGTGAGTGTGCAGTGTGCTGTGAGTATGTGCAATGTGCTGTGAGTGTGTGCAGTGTGCTGTGAGTTTGTGCAATGTGCTGTGAGTGTGTGCAGTGTGCTGTGAGTGTGTGCAGTGTGCTGTGAGTTTGTGCAGTGTGCTGTGAGTGTATGCAGTGTGCTGTGAATATATGCAGTGTGCTGTGAGTGTGTGCAGTGTGCTGTGAGTGTGTGCAGTGAGTGTGTGCAGTGTGTGCAAAGAAAAAAAACTTTACAAAAAAAAAAACATTTTTTTTTCTTTTTTAAATTTGGGGTCCACGCTCAAACCGCGCTATAGCAGAACCGCGCTATAACGGGGTTGAGCTGTATCACTTTTATAGTAGAACACTACTTTTTCTTATTTGAAGAAGAGTTCTTTCTCCAAACCTGAGGGATGGCTATGGGGACAACTTTTGCCCCTAGCCTAGCAAATTAGTTCATGGCTTTTGGAGAACTCAACAATATATGGACTCATAATGTAGCGGAGTTAACCAGTGTTAACTGTGGCACCGCTACATAAATTATATATTAATTATATATGTCCCATATTATATATGGGAAGGAGACATCACATCAATTACTAATTTTGTTAAACACTTGAATGCCAATGATATTAATATTAGACTAACTCACACTTATAGCACTACAGCCATTAGGTTTTTGGATCTGGTTATTTTTATTGAGGTTATTGAGGATCACCGTATTCACATTCACATGCATACTCAGTTTTAAGTGTAACGGGTATTCCCCCCCCCCCAATCGCAGATATGGTGTGGGTGCGGAGAACATACGGTGTTACCCGGTGTGGTGCTTTACCTGTTGGCTCGCAGGAGGGCTGAGCTTCCGCCACGGGGAACCTGGGGCAATTATATTAAGAGTAACACGGTACTCGGTGCAGCGCCTCCACCTGCGATGGTTCCTAGCAGAGCAGGAATTGTTCCTCGCAGGACACATACAATACTCACACACCGTAATGTATAATAACTAGTGACTTTACTGTAGCACATAAGAAACAACATATAACACAAATAGAACATCTACGGGTGTCCCTCTCTAGAGGCGACACTGACTGCGGCGTCTCGCAGGACGCTTCCCCAACACAGGATGATCCCACCCCGTGTCCATGGATCCCCAATCAATGTCCCGCACTCGTGAAGAGATGGGATGTGGGTGACTGCGCAGTCACTATTAAACTAAGGGCCCGTTGGTGCACTTGTGGATTTAATAGTACCTGCCCGAACACTCCCGTGCTCGGATCCGCAACACTTCACAAAGGATCCGGCGACAGAAGAACGCCGGAACCACCTCCAGGACGATCCAACCCGGAGAACTGCTGCACCCGCAAAGATGACCTGCGCCCATCTCGATGCACGGAGGCGCAGCGTCCACTGAGTCCCTAACTGACGCTTGTAACTACAGGGACAATACTGTACTATAGGCCGTCCCTACAGCACAGCAACCTTGATGGCTTAGGGGGAAACTCCTATGGGCCTACAGGGGTTAACAGCCTGCCCCACTCCCCTAACTCTTCCCAGTCCTGACTTAACTAAGACCTATCACTCGCAGCCACGCACTGCAACCTGCGGAGTGCGTACAGCAAACGTGCTGCACGCTAACACTATGCCTTCTTGTCAGGCCTCACAGCACTGCCAGCCGTGACCCTGACAAGACAGCACACACACGCACTAAAGGCAGCGTCCCTATCTTGGGCCATCCCTCAGCACTTACCCACTAACCCGGTGGGGAGTTGGGGCCTTACTTGGGATGTGGGGGACCTTACTCGATGCAGGAGCTGCACTTGCTCTCTGCACCCTTCCTTCCCCTTCAGCTCCCCAGCTCCAACTGACAAAAACCCTGTCTGCACACAACATTGTTGCAACTCTGCCGCATGAGACTCTGCCAGCTCTATTGGCTTCAATGCTGCCTGTGACCAGGGTGAAAGGGCAGTCCCCAGAGGCTGCTGGGAATTGTAGTCCTTGGCACAGCTCTTTCCTATGGGGACTGCGTGCGCGATATTTACTGCGCATTTGCGACGCTGCAATAGCCGCCGCAACCTCTCCCTTGCTGTCCCTATACTCGCGCGACTTTCTAAGGGCTGCCGTGACTCTCTAGCTAATTCTGCACATGCGTGATCCTGCGCACGCTCGCGCAACTTGTCATGGCGGCACCCGCTAGCCGGGTGCGCCGCCGGAGCTCCAGGGACGCCGAGCGCTCCCTGCACTGGCCCCCACCTTTGTGAACAGCCGGCGGGTCCGTCGCTGCCTCCGACGGCACCTGCGACCGCGCTGACACAAGGGAAGGGGGTCTCTGGTGGCGGAGGGGCACCAATGCTACATAAGAAACAGACAAGAAAAACTACCTGGATCCGAATAGTAACCATCATGCTAAATGGAAAGATAATGGGCCTTATTCAGAGAATGTTCATAAAAAAATTCGCCAGTGAATTTAAAATGAGTGTTTTTTGGGCGTTGCTATCACGGTATTCAGAAAGGCTCGATTACCAGTGATAGCAAAATGCCCAAAACGGGCGAGTTGTTGCCAGCGAGAGCATCGAGCCTCTGAAAAGGCCTGAACCAGCGATTCATTTCTGCTGCAAAGAGAGCTGCCTCTCCCAGCTGAAATGTCGCCCGAAATTTATTTATTTAAATATACATTTCTTTAGTGTAGAGGTGCAGGGGGTCTCCAGAGCTGAACCACGATGGTTTTATGTCCGGGACCCCCTGCTTCCCGAGATACAGGCACCTTTATTGGGTGCCGGTATCTCCTATGCAAGGAAATGTCCCGGTCACGTGACGCGAGACATTTCAATGCAGAGGGATACCGGCACCCCATAAAGGTGCCTGTATCTCGGGAAGCAGGGGGTCCCCGGACATAAAACCATACATGGTTCAGCTCCGGAGACCCCCTGCACATCTACACTATTAAAGAAATGTATATTAATAAATATTTTAAAAAAACATCAATACACGCCCCCCCCCCCCCTCCGCCCAAACCCATACAGTACAGTAATGGGCAAAATAACTATTATCCAGATATGGATAATAGATTATTTGCCCATTATTAAACACTGCATTAGCATACATAAATAAAGTAAATAAATAAAGTTATACTTACCACAACAGCAGGTCCATCTGTCCTCCGTTGCCAGAAAGCATATATACAAAATAAATACATTCTAATGGCCCCTAACCCTTAATCACCTTAGCGGTTACTAACCGCTATAGTCATTAAGGGGTTAACCTACCCTGACCCGATACCAACCCGGGAGGCCTAAGCACCCACCCTATACCCATTGAGTAGTATAGTGGTACATCATACCCATATAATAATAATATGGGCATGATAAGCCTCTATAGCACTAAATGGGCACCCTAATGACAATAAATTAATACACAAGACACACAGTAATAAAATGTAACTAAACTCCAAAAAATCACACGTCACTAAATACAAACAGTAGCCAGCTAATCCAATCAATACAATCAATAGCAACATCAACAATGAATTAATTAAACCATTAACCAATCTAAACAATTAATTCCGAAACCAACTCAAAATGAATAGTAACACTAACCAATGTAAACAATGAATTACTCCAACATTAATGAATATAACTATTAAAACTCCAAAAAATAAATTAAAACAATCTCTGAAGTAACCATAAAACACATTAGCTAACATAATATTACATTAAGTACAAGCGAACACCAATCGCAAACCTTTAATTACATTAAGCATGAAAAAACAAACAATAACATCCACAAAATACATGAAATGCCAAAAAGCAACAACAATACCAATCAATAAATGCCCCCCAAATATTGTCATAATAATGTATTAATCTGTACCCTAAAGAGGTACCGATTAATATATTATCAGTCAATGTGCCTCCCCCAAAAAATAAAAAAACACATCCAAAGATTAAACCTGTAAAAAGAGACATTTACAAACATTGAATATCTTACTTACCATTAGAAGCGGTGGCCCTCCGACTCCTGGGGAAACAGGAAGCTCATGTACCTTGAAAGCCTCCAACAGCATCTGATGCCATCCACCATGAAGATCCGGCTCAGGTACCCCAATCTTCTTTTTTCTTTCTTTAATCACCTTCTTCTATCTTCATCTGTAACCATTTTTTGTTCTTCTTTATCTTCTTTCTTCATCTGTCAATCCAAAATACCCCATGTTAAATCCCAGCCGATGTTGTCTCGTCGGCTTCTTGGGCTCAAATGAGGCGTCACGGCCTTAAATATGGCTTGTGACGTCACATTTACCCTCAAAATGGTTAACAGCCACCTGATTGGCTGTTAAAACCATGTGCAGACTTTATTTTTATTTTTTTGCCGTGACGTCACTTAAAGGGAATGATGCCAGCCAATCAGAATGGCTCTGCTTAATTTCCCTTTAACGTGACGTCACTAAATCCAAGATGGCCGCTGTGTCACAAGGTAGTTCAGCCAATCAGTTCCCACGATCTGATTGGCTGAAATACCATCTGACGCCGGCTTCGTGACGTCATCTTAAAGGCAAATGAAGCACAGCCATTCTGATTGACTGGCATCATTCCCTTTAAGTGACGTCACGGCAAAAAAATAAAAATAAAGGTGACAGGTGCAAGGCAGATGTGAATATACAGTACCTTGGATGGTAAATCGCTTTACATGAGTAGTGTGCCCTCAATATATAGCACACATATCACCTTAGCTTCTGTTGTCACTTCACTTTATGCAGAAGGGTTATTTGATTGAAAAAGCATTTCGGGGGGTGGTGGGGCGCGTGTGATGGCAATGCAGGTGCAAGCAGGCTAAGAAAGCTCTGTGCACTCCGCCGAGATTTCGCAATAAATTCCCCCGATCGCCGCCTCGGTTAGCCACACAAGATGTCTGACTGGCCAGGGGAGCTGGCAGGGATGTCCTCCAGGAAGGCACCAAGGCCGGGAACCCCGGATCTCTCCCGCTTCAGCCGCGGCAGCAAGTGGCACCTGATAGGAGTAAAGGCAAAAATGACACAGCTGAACAGGGCGCACAGGAGCACGCTCCTACGGAAGACAACAGGGGAGAGAGACAAGGTATGGACTCTGAGGGGTATATCCCAACAGAAAGGCTACCCTAAGAAATCAGGTAGAGAGGGCCACAGCAGGTGAGGGGGCAGTAGGGGGGGGGGCTGCTTCTGACAGTGAACTGTCTGCGATTGAGGAAGACACAGTAATTACTAAACAGGACCTCCAGAACATGTTTAAGTTAATGCAAGCAAGTTTTCAGTCAGCTCTGGATAGAGCTGTAAGGGAATTTAAAACAGAAGTCTCTATACTAGCTAAAAGAACTACGGAGTTGAAAATAAGATGGATGTTTCCCTACAAAATGAGGTTAATTCTGATGATGAGGTCCTGTGTCTCAACGTTAGAAAGGAGCCATGAGGGATGGAATGGATGATTTGGAGAACAGGGAGCAAAGACAGAATTTACGAATTCGGCATGTCCCTGAGTCTGTGTCCGCGGAAGAGCTCCAGCCAAATCTTAAACGACTGTTTACGTCAATTGATCATCAGCTGCAAGATGGCGATCTTACGATGAACAGAGTGCACAGAGCCTTGGTACAGAGATTTCATGACCCCAAGAGAAGCAGAGATGTGGTCCTAAGGCTTCACCAATATGCAACCAAGGAAATTATTATAAAAGGCCGCAGAAATAGAGGCTCAATTGATTTTGAAAACAGCTCCATCCAGATTTTCCAGGATCTGTCCATAATGACAATTGAGAGGAGCAGAGGGTTATGATCAGTAACAGCGGTACTTCAGGAAAAGGGTATTCGCTACCGATGGGCCTTTCCATTCCGCCTTGTTGTCAACCACGATGGCAGACAGATCTTGATCCGGTACCCCTAAGAATCAGCAGCTTTCGCTCAGCATTGGGTCTGACCAACAAGGATAGATCGAGTCAATGACAATGACCTCGGGGGAGTAGGGATGCAGATGACGATCGATTGGCTGAGGATGCAGTTGCTCGGAGATAAAAGTCCATCTGTGCCTTTGAGAGACCTTTGTTGGAACATTTTGCTGAGGTTTTCTAGAACTTTGGAAGATTTAACCGGATTCCAATGCCGTTCTCTCCAATCATCGATCCGTCTACGTACAGTAAGATGACTATGAGAAGCCTACATCAGTCCTATGACTGTGCTTGCTGTCTTTTCTTCCCTTTGTTTTCCCCCTTTTTTTTATTCCTTATAACCTTTGTATGTACTGTTTCAAAGGAGGGAGTTCCCTGGTGGTTTACGGGCTTCTCTCAGGCTAACAGTTCACACTAGTAAATATTTACGCTCCCAATGAGGGTCAAATTTATTTTCTAAGGGAAACACTGGAATCGATAGGGGAAAGTAGAGATCAGCAACTGATCCTCGGAGGTGATTTTAATATGGTACCGGATCCAGACATGGATAAATCCACTCACTCAGAACACCCACACTCTGCAATGACCTACTGTGTAGCAAAGAAATTTACACTGCTACTTAAAGAATTTGGACTATGAGATGCCTGGCGTAACACACATAAAGGACAGAGGGACTATTCTTTTTACTCGCCTCCACATGACTCGTATTCGAGAATTGATAATATATTTGTATCCCCAAGTATCTTGGAAGTCTTGGTCCATTCAGAAATAGGGCCTATTACATGGTCAGACCACGACCCCGTGGTGATCTTGCTTGACCCCCATTTGTTAGGACACGATCATTCCATTGGAGGATGAACGACTTACTATTACATTAACCAGAGATTAGTACTCAAATTGTAAAGTCGCTTAAAAAATATTTCCATATTAATAAGGGATCTGTAGAATCATCAGCAGCAGTATTATGGGAGGCACATAAGGCCACAATTAGGTGACAGCTTATTTCAATAGCAATGTACATAAAGAGGTTAAAATTGAGAGAAAAAAATCCAAACGGAAAAAATAGTACAGTTGGAAAAATCACACAAGAAAAATCCGTCAAGGAAATTCTATAAAATTCTAAGTCAGGCACGAGTAAAATGCAAGTGTTTACAATTAGAAGAGGTAGAGAAGACCCAGAAGTGGACTAAACAGATGTACTATGACAAAGGACATAAAGCTAACCGTCTGTTGCCAAATAAACTTAGAGTGATCAGATCGAGAACTTTGGGCTTTGCCATTAGAACGAAAGAGGAGAAGTGAGATACAATCCTTCTAAGCTAGCAGAGGAATTTGCTAAATTCTATACAGACCTCTATAACCTAAATAATCTATCCCCAACCTCTAGGATCCCGACCGGGTCCCAGATAGAGGATTATCTTAGAGAATACAAACTTCCGAAATTGACAGAGGAAGATCACAAAATTCTAAACGTAAAAATAACTCAGATAGAGCTAACAAGGGAGGTTGGCTCACTGAAGCCCTCAAAGTCCCCAGGCCCAGATGGTTTCTCAAATTTGAATTATAAAAATGTTATAGGAATTCTAGAACCATGTTTAGTAGACTTATTTAACGATTTTCTCAGTGGAAAACAAATTCAGAGAGAGTAAGGACCCTTTATGCTGTGGAAGCTATAGATCAATTTCACTGCTTAACACGGATTTGAAAATTTATAGTAAAATCCTTGCTAACAGGTTGAACCCAATACTTCCTAGGTTAATTCATTATGACCAAGTGGGCTTTGTGAGCGAACGCCAGGCATCAGATAACACAAGGAAAATTATCAATGTGATTGAACAGGCCCATAAATCCAAAGGCAGTGTTGTTGAGTCTAGATGCGGAGAAAGCGTTTTACAGGATAAGATGGAATTTTCTAGAGCGCTAGAGGCATTCATGTTCTCTGGGGTTTTTTTGCAGGGGGTCCGCGCCCTTTACGAGACACTGACAGCCACCCTGAAAATACCAGAAGAGGAGAAGAATCTAATAACAATTAAGAATGGAACTAGACAGCGGTGCCCCCTTTCTCCTCTTCTTTTTGCTTTGACAATCGAGCCTCTTGCGGCAACAATCAGAGCCTTCCCAAATATACAAGGGATTACAATAAAAGACGAGTGCTATAAAATATCACTCTTTGCGGATGATATCATTCTTACCATTTCTAACCCTTTGGTGTCCCTTCCGAATTTACAATCCACCCTCCGTGGATTCGGAGATCTATCAGAATATAAAGTCAATGTAGGAAAATCAGAAGTGTTAAATCTAACGCTAACGGAAGGAGAGGTTGAGGTTCTCAAAGGCCAGATTGACTTCAAGTGGAAAAAGACTCATTTAAAGTGTCTGGGGATCCATCTCACTAGAGATTATAACTTATTATATAAATATAACTACCCCAAGCTTTTCTCTAAGATAAGAAAGGATCTACAAGCCTGGAATTCCCATTGTATCTCCTGGCTAGGGCGTATTACTGCGGTTAAGATGAATATCCTCGCCAGACTTCTGTATTATTTCCAGACATTACCAATACTAGTTCTGTATACAACCATAAAAGACATTCAAAATCAAATCATGCAATTAATTTGAAATCATAAACAACCAAGAGTAGCCAGATCAATTATGTTGTAGTCTAAGGAACGAGGAGGCAGTATAGCAGTACCAAATATCTTAAAATATTATATAGTATCACATTTGAGACAAATGGTGTACTGGCACTGCCCTGGAGGGGCTTATGCCTGGGTAGATTTGGAGAGCTCGCTAAAAAGCCCCGTTGGTCTGTCTCCTTTCTATGTTCGAACCCCAGGGTTGGTACTGGGACTCGCTCAGACCCGATGGTAATCGGATTCTCTCTAACAATCTGGCAGCTAGCAAGAAAGAAATATAAAGTAGTGTAAAGACCATCCAGACTTACCCCCCTGTTTGGTACTACAGGGTTTCGTCCGGGATTTCAGGGTCAGGGTTCTGAACCCTGGAGATGGAGAGGGATTCTAAAGAAGGGAGATCTATTAGAAAAGGACAACCTGAAGTCTTTTGAAGAACTGACTAGGAAATATGGTTTAAAACCAACTGAGAATTTTAAATATATACAGGTCCGACATTTTGTTTGACAGGGTTTTTACGGGGAGGAATTTCCTGGTTACACACGATTTGAAGATTTATGCAAAACAAAAAAATACCAAAAGGGTCTGATCTCATCTCTCTACCAGGGGTTAATTCCCCAAAAGGATACCCCAGACCATAAATATATGGATCAGTGGGCCATGGACTTCCAGACTGAAATAACAAGAGAGGACTGGGAAGATATTTGGGACAATATAGACAAAACCTCTATATGATGCAGGGGCCGTTATTCTAACACTTCACGCGTCATGTACATCAGAATCCCGATTTGAAACCGCGGGATGAATTCCAGCCTTCCCGCACTAAGATGCGAGCGCGGCAAGCGCAGAAAAATGAATTTTAGTGTTCTGGCTTTTAAAAACATGAAATTGACACAGTAGCACAGTACTGTACACATTACAATTCATACATTTTATTGCAAACAAAGAAACAGAATCCATGAAATTCAAACAAAACATCCGCGATAAGCGCGGGTGCCTGGGGCGATTGGCCACGTTCATGCTGCGTGGGGAACAGCAGAGAACTCAAAATCGGCACCGTGTTGTGTTCAAATAACGGCCGCTGCATCAGTATGTACAGTTATGAACCATAATATTTATAAAAAAATAAATATGTGTTGGTATTACACCCCCAAGAGGTTAAAGCAAATGTTCCCGGAAGCTACTGATAGATGCTGGAGGGCTTGTGGGCAGATAGGGGATCTTTTTGGTGGTTCTGTATATTTATGCATTAATATTGGAGGAAAGTTCTGAAATGAATAGAAGAGGTGACGGGATTAAGATGCCACCAGACCCAGTTTTAATTAGTCTGGCTAACCCATGGAGGATGTGAACCACTATACCGTTAAATTG
Source organism: Ascaphus truei (assembly GCF_040206685.1). Lineage (NCBI taxonomy): Eukaryota > Metazoa > Chordata > Amphibia > Anura > Ascaphidae > Ascaphus > Ascaphus truei. Next base: position 83,329,073 of record NC_134488.1, read on the forward strand.
ATTATGCACATTTTAACGGCGGCATGATGCGCGGTAGCAGCAGCGTGCAAGAAAACACTTCCGCCCTCCAGAAGAAAGATAATTAGAAGGGTTAATGATGTCCAACTAATGGAGAGGCGCACCTCATTTCTGAATCATACCACAAGAAAGTTTAATAGTGTATGGGAACCTTGGGACACGGGATAGGATATGATTCAAATAGAAACGAGGATTTGGGAGTGAGTAGGATACAATATGTGGACTACAAAACAATGTATGTGATGTAATGTGACTATTGATGACTGTAGAAATGTTGTTACAAAATGTTTGTTCCCCCCTTTTTTCCCCTTCTGTACCCCTCCCCATTTATATTTGAAAAATCTCAATTTAAAATATAAGTTTAAAGAAAAAACATTTCAGAAAGCAGAAAAGGTGAATAGAGGTGATTTGCTCAAAACTGATACCTCTGTCACCCGAAAAAATGAAGAGGAATAACAATTGTAATAAAGTCAATCCTCTGTTTATTACTAGGTTTAATCCCACATATTTCAAAATTCAAATGTTTATAATAAACAATGGCGAATTATTAAGAAAGATCCTACTATCTTGGGGGTTATTGTGCATAACAAACCTAAGGCCATGATTATAGCAATGGAGCGCATGACGTCACTCGCGCAAAACCTGCACTGAGGTCCGAGGTGACGGAGAGGTGTGGCGGAGGTATGGCCATGACGTCACGTGAGCGGTTCGCCCTCATTAGCTGAACCGCGCACGTGACTCGGCCATCGCACGACAAAGACAAAAAATGTGTCTTCTCCAGAATCGCACGAGCCGTTCCTGCCACTATAATCATGGCCTAAGATAATCTTTAAGAAATGGAATACCTTAAAAAATATATGAAATCCCAGCATGTTAAAGGAAATTCCCAAAGATAGAGCCATTAGCTGGCTACCAAAGAGACCTCAAGGGAACTTTAACTGCAGCAAATGTGTGGTGTGCAAATGTATGACTCCAAAAAATTAATTCATCTCACCTTCTGTTTAACTTAACCAAGTTAACCAGTTTCTCAATCATAAATCTTAATATATAGTCTATTGTATCACCTCTGCGTGTAGTTTAAATTATATAGGGAAGACAAAGAGATGGATGAGCACCAGAATTAAGGAGCATGTAAATAATATATAAAAATGCTAAAATACATTTACAAAATAACATAAAGCTGCATAATCTACCCAAGCATTTTCTGCTTTCTAACAATTGTGATTTGATTCAATTCCAATTTATGGGCCTTGAACGGGTTCATATCAATAAAAGGCAGGGGAAAATAGGGTTAAAACCCCAATGCAAAGGGAACAGTTCTGGATATATGAACTTTGTACTAAGACACCCATGGGATTAAAGAAACACATACAGTAGATCTTGTCCCTTTTTAATAAGTTGTATTCATTACTACTGTATGTACAGTACTGTATGTGTGGTAATACGTTTGGTTATCTTTAACTGTCATATTCTTACTGTATGTACTGAGATTTACATGTCTTTTTTTTTTTAATTAGTTACAGTAAATAAAATTACAGGTGTTTTGTTAGGCTGGCAAAGAGTCACCTGTAAGAATGGCGGATGGAAAGCATAGCTCCTTGGAAAATATGGGGTCCAAAATATTGCTTGCTGGTAAAAACAGGGATAACCCGTCTTCCACCACACTAAGGGAGATTTCCTGCGGTTATCTGGTGATGGTGCTACCTGTATGACTCACAGGAGACTCTGAGCATCCGCCGGCGTTGTTTGGGGATAATTAGGCCAGGCTTTTTAGGGATATTTTCAGCTTCTTGCTCGGTGTTGCAGCGCCTCCATTCCCACTCACTCCCTCCCTGAAGAAACTGCATCCTCAGGCAGGAGCATAAAAACAGGAGCAGTTCTTTATTGCAGCAAGTACAGCAGTACACAGCATACATATCTGCATACTCTTTCCTTTGGTCCCTGGACTCAACCCCCAGCGCTTGAGGCCCGAAAGGTGTATCCTAGACTCCCATACTCCCTGGTGGAATATGGGGTAGCTGATCCCACTCCCCTGAAGGAGGGGAAGGAAGGTGAACCAGAGCCCTGGTTCCACACGTCCAACAACTCACTACATTTAGGCCCTGCAGCTCCTTTTGTACACAGGGGAGGTCCTAGGTCTAAGCCCCTGATAGGGCTGTACCCAGGCCTTAGGCCCACCCACCCCTGTCACTCAAGAGAGTTGTTTACTGCAGGATCATGGGCAGATTTAACCCTAACACTGCCTGCGCTGGTACCAGGACTTACGTGTTAGACAGAGGATTAGTAGCCCAGGGGATACCTGGCTACACAGGATCTATTGGAAAATGATGAAAAATATAACAGCCAAAAAATACAGATCCACTCTAACGCGTTTCATGTACAGGGCGCTTTGTCAAAGAGTCAAGAGAGTATTCTTAGACTGCTCTCAGCAACTTGTCAAACAAAGGTTAAGGGGCCTATTCACTAAACTTTGATAAGTGCATTGCATTACTGATCGGGTCGGAATGTTCCTAGGACTGCTATTAATTTATGTAAAAACGGTATTCACTAAGAAAGATTGCAAGTTTTTTATCGTTTGTTAAGAAAAATGCCAAATTGCACTAATTTGTGTTTGTTTAACGAGCCAAATGTCACTCTAGCAGTCTGGAAGAGCTGCACAAAGAGAGCTGCATTTTCCTGCACAGCTCTTACAGGCGATCTCACAGTTTTAATTTAACTTTTAATAACATAGTATTGAAGCAGGGGGTCTCCTAAATTGAACCGCATTCATTTCAGCCTCGGGGATCCCCTGGTTCCTGAGTTACAGGCGGTATGGTATGGGGTGCCGGTATCTCCGCCATGTTTAAATCTCCCTTGTCACTTGACTGGGATGTTTAAACAATGCTCTGTCAGATGCAAATCGTGATTCCAATCTCACCACCCTTAAGATGGCAAGAAAATAATGCAATATTTGAACTTCATTTTAGCCACTGATTGAGTCACCTGTGCAGTAGCAGGCATTGATTTTGACACCTGTGCTGAAGCAGCGATATCCTGAAAACCTGACCTATTTGGGGGGTATTGAGGACTGGAGTTGAGCACCCCTGCCCTAACAGCAGGAGCATCTGGGCATATGTGTACAAAAGTGCAGTGGCATTACTTTGTGTGACAGCTGCCCCACTATCTCATCACTAACACTAACTCATCATTCATTATAGTTTCAACGAAACAGTGATCCCAAATAATACTGTACATATTTGTGATAACTTATTTGTACTCATTTCAAATCTGTAATGTTACAAGGTTCTTTTATAAAATGTTTCTTTGGTTTGCTATGCTGTTAGCTCATACCACATGATGGGAGACAAATTGATTTCACTTGACTTAAATACAACTTTTATCAGATGAATCCATCTGCCTTTAAGGAAAGAAGCTGTGATGTTGTGCTCTTTTGGGCAATGGGAACAGTATGGTCTCTATAAAGTTATTGTGGATGATCAGCTTTTGAAATCATACAATGTCCTTCGCCTTCATTTTTGTTCTATATTTTATTTAGTTTCAACTCTAGTAAACCAAAAGGCCGTAATATGAAAAATATTTTTAAAAGAGTGTTGCTTTATCAACATATTGTAAAATAAAAATTAAACACCTTTACAGACTAGGGGGTTATAATTGTAAAGGGTTATTTGTGTGCTCCATTATCATGGGTTTGTTGCTCTTTGACAAATACGGAGGAGCTCAGTAACAATGCCCCACAACCAAATAGCCATGCCAGAAAATCGGTGTCAGTCGTCCATGCAAAGTGGAGCACCACACATCAAAATAATGCTCTGTGTAGGTGCTTCCAGCTTCAAAAAAAGCTTGATCATGGTCAAAAGATTGCGATACATACTACAGTACACATAAACCATGTTTAAATGAAAGGTGCTAATTGCCTTCGAGTGTCTGCTTTATTTTCTCTATAGCTGAAAACCACTACAAGGAAATAGTGGCCAAAAAGGGGCAACAATCTTTCACTGAGTTCATTGTTAACCTGCAGAATTTGAATAGCAGTTTAAATATTTTTCAAAGGTTAAATTTAGAGACTGAACCGTTTTCAGCTGAAAACGTCCTGTACAGTCACTTTGGAGTTTATAAAATTGATCAAACTATATATTTGCACTGTGACATAGTACAAAAATGTTGTGGCAGCATTCTGTGTAAGAAACTTGAAATTGCACATGTAGCAGGGTTCCGTCTGGGCCCCCCTTACCTCCGCTTAGCGCAGGGACCCCTGCGCTGTGCCAGGGAGCTGCAGGGGTGAGCACGTCGCCGGGGGCATCTACAGCCAGGCGCCGCCATCTTTAAAGCGTTCGCGCATGTGCAGCAGAGTTGCGGCGGCCATTAACGAGTTTGCAGATGGGCAGAGGTGGAGCTCTGTAGCGCAGGGACTTCCCCAGTCGGTGCATGCGCAGACAGCCTGCGGCAGCCATTACAGACTTGCACATGCGCAGTTACGATCGCGCACACGACCTCAATATAAAAGAGGTATGCAAAGGACTACAACTCCCAGCAGCCTCTGGGGACTTCCCTATGATCCCTATCATGTGCAGAATTACAGCCAATAGGGCTTACAGATTCTGCTGCTGCAATTAGATACATTGTTGTGTGCAGAGAGACAGGAGTGAGTCAGAGCTGGGAGCAGATTATGGAAGGCTGTGTGTAGGGAGCAGTAGTCCCTGCATACTGGGCCAGGTTACCCCCCTACACCCCAGATAGGCCCTGAGACTTTACCCAGATTGTGGTTGCGACAGGGACAGGCCCTAGGTAGGGACCCTGCCCCTTTAGTTATTTGCTAAGTTCAGGGACACAGTGCATCTGCTGTGCAGCCCTGTTTATCGTGTCTGGACGCAGACCATCGCTCAAGATAGAGACTATCTTCCTGGTGGGATTGCCTGGTGAGATGCCACCCCACGCACCAAGAGTGGAAGCATCATGGATCACGCTTTCGGATCCATTAGCCAAGTGCAGCATCTGCGCGCCCAGGTGTGGACACACCTGTCAGGTACCATCAAGTCACCAAGTACACACCTCATATTAGTGGGCAGCGCTGTTCCACACTTGGGTGGGGTTGTGTGACTTTTGAGACACTTGCGTGGGTGGGGTTGAGTCCAAGTTAAAGGGTGACACTGCTGTGTTGCTGTTTTTTATGTATTGTGATGTGTTATAATTTAGTGCATATAGTAAACTGTTTTATCCATACCTTGGTGTAAGTACTTACTGTATGTGGTTCCTGTGTTAGGGGTTATTCTACACACTAGAATACCTGCACAGGTGGAGGTGCTGTAAGCAGTACGTTCCGGGATACACCCCAGGCTCCCAGTGGCGGAGGTTCAGGCCTCCTGTGAGCCTAACAGGTTTTGCACCACACCCGGTAACATATGTAGATTTCCCCACATGGTCCCTATCATACTGTAGGTATACATGCTAAGGTCATCTCAGACTAGGAATATGTAATCAAAGCAACCAGAAAAACACAGAGAAATTAGAGGCAGAAGCTTTGATACAAAATAAAAAAGTAACGAGTAAACAAGTAAACTAGTCAAGCAATTAAAAAATGATGATGTGAATTGTGTTGGGAGTTTTATCAATTAACTAAAAGCAAAGAGAGTTAGTAAAAGCAAATGTATAGAATGTACAAAATGCCAGTGATACATGACTGCTATTAAAATTATAAATGTATTATATTATGTGTTATTAAGACAGAATGTATAATCAAAATAAGTTATTATATGCATAATTAAATAAATAATGATGTATGAATAAGAGATAATTGACCATATTTACTAAGCGGTGTGAATCCATAAAGCCCCTCCAGCACATTTTAGTTAATATGTCCCTTAAGGTAGAGATTGGCAAATTTGTTCTTTCGAATTTGAATCCGACATTGATTGGCCACTTTATTTTAGCTGTGGAATTCTACGGATCAGTCTCAAAAAGTACAATCCTGCATTCTTGTTTCTATCACTGAAAATCCGCTCATAGGATTAGTAATCCAAACCTGAAAACTGAATCCTAATCTCAATCTGAATCTGAAAAATCGAATTATAATAAAGGGAGGATGAGTCAAGGAGTGTATGTGGTGCAGCCTCAACTTGAAGCCATTGTGTTGTAGGTACTACAGGGTTTAGCTGTGAGCTGGTTAGGCTATTGCTGCTGTGATGCATTAAACTGTGCATGACTGGACTGTCCCAACTGTCTGTGTGTGTCCAGTGTCCACTACTGTGTTGTGATGGCCTGCCAGGACTTAATGGTCTGTGCTCCTGTACTTGGTCTGTGTCTAGTAAATTAATTATATAGCAGTATATTAATATTTAATAATAATATTAATATTAACAAGAATACTAATTATTTTTAAGGAAGGTTAAACTTATATGCATTTTGTTTCTCTCATTCTCTCCCTGCAGTGCACCTAGTGTGCAGTAGGACAACATGAGCACAGTTCCAAGGTGCAGAGAAACAGTTTAGGCGAAGAGAATCCTGCTTGTGCAGCCAACACAACATAGACAAACAAATTCTTCAACGTACAGATCTCCTCTGTGACAGAGATACAAAATAAAGCTTTACTCACGGGTTCATAATGCAATTCTCCATTTAATGTGACAGTGGAAAGACAATGTTTCAGTTTCCATATGGACCTTTTATTATTACTAGAGTTACCACATAGGTACTAGTCTATATAGGTCAGGGGGATGATGCTGCAGTATGTGTAGCTCAACAATAGACAGAGAAGTATTTTGTTGTATACATTTGGCCACACTCAGTAGCACTCCTTTTGACATAAATATATATATATATACAGTATGAAGTGGTGGGTGTTGGGGTTCTGAGCTTGCTGGGTAATGTGTGTACAGTATGTGTATCTGTAGCTCAAACAGTTATACATTATTTGCTTAATAAAACTTGTAGTTGTCACATGAGACTGCTGAACAGTGGCCGGAACAGCAGAAGCGTAGTAGGGGTCACAATCAGAGGTCCGAGGCAGGCGGCAGATAGCGTAGTCGGGTAACAAGCAGGGGTCCGATGACGGTGGCAGATGGCGTAGTCAGGTAACAAGCATAGGTCGGCAGCGAGGAGACTGGAACAGGACAGGGGAGCAGGAACAGGTCTGGGAGCAGGGACTGAGAACGGGGAGCAGGGACTGAGACCGGGGAACAGGGACTGAGACCGGGGAGCAGGGACTGAGACCGGGGAGCAGGGACTGAGACCAGGGAACAAACAGGGACAAGCCAGATTATCAGCAAGGGCCTTTACTATGAACAGAATCAAATACAGGACTGGTACAGGAACAGATCAGGATCAGAGACAGAAGCATGTGCATAGGAGTCTGACTCAAAACAAAGGCAATGAACCAAACAGGAAGCAGAGGCTATAAATGACAGAGACAGGAGCAAAATGAAGATTGACAGACAGAGGAACCCCAGAGCACACAGAAGGCAGCAGCACACCGGGTGGATAAAGAAGAACTACTGTATGGCTAGACAGGAGGTCTAGGAGACCCTGACAGTAGTTTAACCATTTATCTGTGAGTGTCTGGGCTAACCCCACTGTTTATGTGTGTCCAGTGTCCACTCCTGGGCTGTGGTAGCCTACCTAGGCATAGTGGTTTGGGCTCCTGTACTGTTTCTGTGTCTAGTAAATTAATTATGTACAGTATATTAATATTTAATCATAACATTTAAAAGAATACTGTACCCCCACCTCCCCTGCCCTCCCCTCCCCATCCCCCTCAATCTTGTAGACAATGAACTTCCGTTACGAAGTGATATAAAAAGGGAACTGAAAGTTTGTTACTAATACCTCTGAAGCAATGATGAATATGATAATGTTTCAGATAAAAGTGATGATATTGTGATCATTCTTAAAGATTGTAAAATACAGATTCAATCACAATAAAGCGTAAATTCCAAGCAGTGATAATAATAACAGCAACCCAGTATATTAATTATTTAATAAACAGCCTGCATGAGCAGCAGATGGAGGTCAATGATTATGTTGTTGAGCATGCCAGGCACCTGGACAAAGCCTTTCTGCAGCCTAGACCAGGGCTATCAAACATGCTTCCCAAACAACCTTGCAATGCGGCCTGGAGCTTGAGTGGGTGGGAGGTTGTTTAGCCAGGAGGGAGGTTGTTTGGCTGAAAATGAGAGTGGGAGAAAGATTGTTTGACCAGGAGGGAGATTGAGAAGGAGTTTCTTGTTGGCTGGAAGGGAGAGTGAGAAGGGGCATTTTTTGGTTGTTCCTTCTGGAGGGAGGTATGTTGTTTGGGGTGAGAGAGAGATAGAGAATCTGGATGGCGAGAGAGAGACAGAGGGGATGGGGATAGAGAGAGATAGAAGGAATGGAGTATATTGAGACAGAGGGAATGGGGGGGGGGTGATGTGGAGAATAGACCGATGAGATTGCAGAAAAAGAGAGAGAGGGGATAGAAAAGAGAGAGGGGATGGGGGAGAGAGAAAAAAGGGGTTGGGGTTAGAGAGAGAGATGGGGGATGGAGGGAAGAGAGAATGAGGAGATATTGAGAGTGTATGAGGGAAGAGGTTCACTTTTATCAAGATGAAACAACATCTGATTCCTCTCAAAAATATGGCCCCCGCACCCAGCATTTACGAGGCTCAGGAGCAGTGGGCTAGTAATTACTAAGATTAATTTTTACAACACTACCAGTACTATAACAGCACAGGATTTGTGGCGGCGGATTAATCTGTCGTTGTTTTTTTAATACTATGGCAGATTAAACCGCTGCCTTTTCTTTTTACAATACAATGTCGAATTGGATATAAACAAGGTCCATGGACTGGATATACGTGTACATTAAATCTGATGTTTGATTATTTAAAATCTGAGAAACCTGGGCTTTATAAACGGATTTGAAATAATCCGCACGGATTCAAATTGCTACAATCCGAAACCGGATTTTAAAGTGCAGAGCGGATTTTAACGTGCAGAGCGGATTTTAACGTGCAGAGCGGATTTTAACACGCAGAGCGGATTTTGAATGAAAATCACGGAAAAATCTGGTAAGTAGATTTGGACCCCTTTAATTTCAGTTTCGGGGACCCCTGCTTCCTCAGATACTTACCTCTATAGGAGGTGCTGGATAGCCGCTCCATCTGAGCTAGCTGGGTTTTAAAGGTTAAAGCTCCCGCGTCACTCAGGCTAATAGGAAGCCATATTGGATGACATCACAGCTTCCTATTGGCCCGCATGGCACGGAAGCTTTGAAACGCTGCCATAATGTGAGCCCTGCTAGCCAAGTGGAGCAGCTACTGGTACTACCTGTGGAAGTAAGTGTCCCCGGTAGCTGGGGGTACTCGGAGCTGACATTAATAAGGTACTGCTCAATGAGACCCCCAGCTTCAATCACATGTAATAAAAATTACAAAATGAAAAAAAAAACACTTGGATTGTCGCTTTACGTTTAGGGTCTGTAAGGTGTGTTCTAGCATGGAAGGTTTCTGGTGGAATAGCCCTGCTTAGTAAAAAGGCCTTATATTCACTTGAATAGGCAGTAAGGTATTTTCCAGCACAGGAGGTGTGTTATGGCTTAGCACCACTCAGTAAATATGGTCCAAAGTGTGTATTAAAACGGTATATTTTGGAAGGAGGATCAGTCTGAGATGATGTGAGCATTACGGTATTGTAAAGTGCACAAGATACCAGTCTATAAAAAGATCTGTTCCTCATTTATCCAACAACTAATTTTTCAGAATCTTTCAAACTTCTAGATGTGCAAACGAAAATTGCAATAACCAAGAGGCCCACAAGAAAACAGGAAGTGGTGTCCTTGACTACTGACTGGCAGCTTGCTTCCAAATCTAATAACATCAAAACGCCTTAAGGTAACTGACAACAAGGAAAACCAAATACGACCTTCAAAAGAGCCTCATGTAATTTCAGTTCACATGACAATACAGTAATAAACTGTATGTCAGTACTTACATTAACTCCCCAGATGCTCTGGGACAATAATTTGATACATGTCTCTATTGTCCTTTGAAAGAGCAATTTCTAGTATTTTTTGACAGCTGAACATTTAAGCAAAGCAGGAAATAAAATCACACCTTTCAAGTACACTCAGGATTTGATGTTTTCAATCAAAGGATACAGAGTTGCTAGAACTAATTTTTGGTATTCTTATTACTATTTACATTATTATTTCATTTCTGAATGTTTGTGCAGATCAGAAGGCTTAACCTTTTATTGAAACCCCAATTTTTAGAAGATTGTTACTTCTAATTAATTGAGTAGGGCCAAATCTAGTATTTAAAATCAGAGTGGTACATCTTTAATTGCTCACATAAGGAAAACAGCTGCTATTAAAAAAAAAAACAGGATGTTTTGTGTCCTCCTATACAGATAATAACTTGAACAGACTTTCCCTGTTGTAGATATAGCCTGGATCCCCCTGGTCCCCGGTTTGTCCCCTTACCTTTCCATAGGAGTATAGCACAGCAGGGGAACTACAAGTTTCAGCAGCCTCAGGGGCTGCAGGATGCGTTGCCAGGCAACCAATAGGGCTGAGAGATGTATGGTAGTTAGAATTCTGACAGTTGGGATTCTGACAGTTAAGGGGACTGGTAGTTTGAAGCTGGATACCAAAGGGGTATGGTGTGAATGTGCAGGTAACTTCTGCAGTAGGCCAGAGACCCCTGATAGGCCCCACTCCCCTCAGTTTGTGGCTGCTACAGGGACAGGCCCATAGATAGGGAAACTGCCCCTGTATCTTGTAGTGAGAGACACAGATAGGACACAGTGGCATCCTGGCTCTTGGTGGTCTGGGATAAGACCAAGCACACGGAAGAGACTGTCCTTGAGGTGGACATCCCACGCGGAAGCATCGGAGTCGCAGATCATCGTTGGGTCCGTGTACCCCATCGCACAATACAGCGCGCCGGGGTGTGGACACACACGGGAGGTACCCCATGTACAAGTGCACCAATATACACTATAGTGGCAGCGCTGACCACAAATAAGGGTGAGGGGTTATATCCTTGTGGACCACTAGAGTGGATGATTGCTCCGAGGGCCCCATCAGGTACTGTGGGGACTGTGAAAAATTGTGTGGACCACTAGGTGGGTGGTTACGGCCGTACGAGGCCTGGTGGGTAGGCTGTAACCAGTAGCTATATTATCGTTCTGTAGTAAAGTTGTTATTTTATGTTTTACGCATTGTGTGTGGTTATTGTATAAGTATATGTATATAGGTCCTGTAATGGGTAATTCCACACAGTAGAATCCGTTATAGGTGGAGGCGCTGAAGAACACCCCAGGCTCCCTGCAGCGGAGACTCAGACCTCCTGTGAGCCACAGGTATTGCACCACACACACCGTAGCCACACATTCTCCAAGGGGATGGGGGAAAGTGCGCTACATAGATTATGATTCTCTTTACTGATGTTTGATCGAAGTTGTTACCCATTGTGGGACAACTGTTTCTATTTTGTCCTCTTTTTTAATTATACTGAATATAATATTTATAATATACATGTGTATATATATATATATATATATATATATATATATATATATATATATATATATATATATATATATATATATATATATATATATATATATATATATATATTGTCATGTAGCCAGAGTTGAAGTGCTATAAGGGAGGTATTTTGACCTAGCACCTTCCTTGGGACTAGTTAATGGGCTGCTGCTTTAAAAAGCAGTGCAAACAGCCAGGGCCGCAGACAGGTTTCCTGGGACCCAGGCCCCCCCACCCACCTCCCCGTGTCAGCGCTGCCCTCACCCTCGTGTCGGCGGCCTTGTGAGCCCTCCCCTTTCACACCTGTATTTCTCTCCCCGCTCTGTCTCTCACTATGCCACCTATTACATGGTACATTGATAACACACAGGCTCTTTTCAGGGTCCATGTCAGCACGTGTGGATTATACTTGAGTGTGCGGACATTTAAGGACCTGCTTGCAAAGATTACAAATACTATTTGTCTATACAGGCTTCTTATATGTATGTGGTTCTATACACTGCCCTATGTCCCCTTTTGTCATAACGCATGTTGGTATTTGTATACAATGCAGTGATGCTGTGGGCTTATGGGATGGGCTTATACTTGTGTAACGGGTATTCCCTGTGAATACAGATGCTACTGGTGCTTATTTACCTGTGTGGCCCTCAGGAGCCTAAGCCTCTGCATGGAGAGCCTGGGGTACATATATATATCACAATATCTCGTGGTGCAACGCCTCCACCTGGGAGGGATCCCGACGGAGCGGGAGGAGTCCCTCTCAGGACACAACACAATAATACTCACTGGTATAAACAGAACGGTCTTTACTGAACACATGCAAATATATACTTATACTCTATATGAATCACAACAATTGCTCTCGTTGAAAGTATTATCCTTCCCCACCACCGTGTACCCCCACACCGTGTCCAAATGAACAATACAAGGCCCTTGGCCACTCTACCACTTAAGTGTCCCCAAGTGATACCCCTGCCTTTTAGGCATGCTCCTTGCATTGCTGTACAGTGTTGGTGCACTTGTTGAATGATACCTGGCCGGGGCTCCGGCCCTGGGTTCCGCAGACTACGACAGGGATTCCGTCCGGTCCAACGTCGTCATCCGCCACCGCTTGGGGTGAATTCCGGTGTGGATAATATCACCTTAAGTCTCTGTGTCTTTGGTGACGTTCTGAGCCCAGAACCGACCTTGCAGGGCTGCGCTGCTTAGCACTGTGTCCCTGACTACCAAACAGATAATGGGGCAGAGTCCTTAACTAGGGCCTGTCCTTAAAGCACAACAAGCTGGTATATGGCTCAGGACCTAACTGGGGCCTAGGGAGGCTGCTGGCCTAATGCAGTGGGTCACAGACCCCTGCACTCACCTCCTACCCCTAGCTTTTCCTGGTCCTGACTGGCGTGGCTCAGCGCGCAAAAATGTATCCATCCCTGAGAGCAGGGAGCTACTTCAGCCCTATTGGCTCCTTGGCGTCATGTTGGGCGCTGCTGAGGCTCACGGGACTTGTAGTCCCTTCCAAGAGCCTTCCCTGGTAGGCTAGCTCTTCGCACGCTTGTCCACGCGCATGCGCAACTGGTACTGCCGCCGGAGCTCCAACTGCGCATGCGCGAACTCGCGCAAGATGGCGGCACCCTGCACGGGAGCCGCTGGGAGTCTCCTTCGATGCGCACACCCTGTGCAACCCCCGGCTGACCCCTGCAGTCCTGACACCTGCCGATCACTGCCACACGCACACCGGAAGGCGCGCACGCGCCCGCACCCTCGCAATTTCGCAAACGGCCGCAAAGGTGGGTACAGAGAGGGGGTCCCGACGCACAGAGGGGGACCTGGCTACACTTGGATATGATTTATTTGTCGCTGGTGTTATTATAGCTATGTTGAGCACTTCCCAGAAGACAATTCTATGCTATTTATGCTATCCCTCCAAGTTCACACGTGTTTATAACACTTGAGTGTGTGAACCGTGCTAGTGGAGGCAGAATACTCTAAAGTATATAGTTACTCAATATAATAGGAATCTTGGAATATTTCAGTTTATTGATAGTGTTAAGTCAGTTCTCTCGTCCTCTATGTGTAATGAATATACATAGCTGCATTTATTATACCTGTATATCAGTTATTGCAAGATTTGTCTTTTTTTTCCGACACTGTGCAATAGCCTATGCATATGATGTCTCACATACACTAAGAGCACTTTAAGCATAATGGCCTCATCAATTTATTTAATATTTCTATTCATCTAATAGCTTTAATAGGGAGAGACTACCCATGTACTGTACTGTAGATTCATTTTCCGCAACTATTTCCTTGTTTTTATCTTTTTACTGTATTTCTCTTTATGTTTCACAAATGTAGTGCTTGAATTCCCATTTATTTTGGTTACCTAGCAATGCTAGGAGCCCAGACCTGTCCAGGCTCTTTCAAAGGCCTCGAGTATGGAGGATATATATAGTATGAAAAGTGATGAGCTAAACAAAATAGCATCTGTCCGGTGCGCCACAAACATTTTTAAAGAGGTGTGTCACTGGAAACATTATAGTGTATAGTCCAGATACAGTCTTATCTTATATCCGAAATGTGAAAAATGTAAGCCACTGTAGGTATAAAATGTATGTATAGCAATGTCTCTGTAGAGATGATCCTACTGTAGTATGGCATAAACTGACAACTGGCTGATCACGTTCAGCACAATGATGTTGTAGTGGATTACTCACAGACCAGCGGCTCTGGCGGCTTAGGGGATCTTCACCTCTGCATTGATGCATGTCTCCTCACAAGGGGACCCAAAGGGAAAACCCCGCGATTCCGGTAGGAAAGATAGGCACCAAGTGGCCGTCCACCAGGAAGGGACACGCAGCCTCCGGTAACGCAAGCGGATCCACCGCGGGCTCCCTGAGCACCAAGCGAGGGCGCATGCAGTCCCACGGTAAGTATATGGTCTCTGGCTGTGTGGGTAGTCAAACAGCAGGGCTCCCAAACATCAATTGGGCATACACGTGGTAACAAGCAGCCGCCCCACAGGGAAATATGCACGATCCTCCGTCCCTCAGACAGGACACTGCGGAGCTCGCAAACGCCAAGCGGATGCACACTGAGTCCCACGAGGAGTAGCAAACCGCTCACCAGCCGCGCAGTCTCTCCATGAATCAATAACTCCACTCCACAGGTGTCAGAGAGGAAGGATTGGAGTGGATGTATATAAACCTGATAGATAATGCTTCCAGAAGGGCGTGCCTCCAGGTAGATAAACAGCACAAAGGGATCCAAATCAGGAACCAGAGCACAGCCTCACCAATGTGACATGGGACACAAGGAGTTTTTATCAAAGATTTATTAAATTAAAAGGACATGAAAACAAGGTCCTGACAAGCACTCTGACATGTTTCAGGCACAAGGCGCTTTATCTTTGATAAAGATACCACGGAAGTCGGAGTGCCGCTGTTGATTATAGATTATATATATGTATGTACAGTATGTGTATGTATCCTTGATTTTTTTTTATGTCAATTTATTATTAGAAATTATCTTTATTTAAAATAAGGTAGATTTTATTACAATAATATATTGTGAATAATTGAGGTATGCCCATTTATGTTTACTGTGCAATAACGATTTGATACTGCAATAAAATGCACAGATTTATAATCTATCTTTTTTTATCATTTACAGTAGATGAAGGAGATTGGGTAAATACAATGGTAAACACAGCAGATTTTCAAATGCCCTGGCTAAAAAGGAGCCTTGAGTAGGGTTGCCAGGTGTCCAGTATTGAACTGGATTGTCCTGTATTTGGACACTCTGTCCAGTTAAAAATTAGAGTTAATTCTGGGCATGTATGGCTTGGCTTGTGGCCACAGGATTTCCATGAGCAGGGAGAGAGCAGGGTTGTTGCCATAGGACTGGGCAGCTTCCTCAGCCCTGATTGGCTGCATTACCCGGCAGCAGCCAAACAAGAGGTGGTGTCAGGAGCCTGAAGGTGGAGCCAAAGAGAGGAGGAAACCGCATGGAGCGTAAAGAGAAATGTGTGTGTGCATCTGCATGTCTCAAGCGGTGTATCTCGAGCGCGTCTCACCTTTCACCATTGTGTCAAGTATTTTCGGAGAACCCACCTGGCAACCCTAGCCATGAGTATACGTCCCACCGAAGATGTGAACATCAAGAATTCCCTGGCATGTTACCCGGTCTCACAACATCATACTTTTTCATCCATTCTGTAGAATTTTATAGAATATACTATAAACAATAAAAAAGATCTTGAGTCCTCTGAATTGTACGTGTACCATTTAAACATAATTATTTATTTCTATATATCAAACAATTTTGACATTGCAAAATATGTTTTAATGTTCTATAAGTTAGTATTAAGTGCATTCCATGAGAAACATGCCAAATGCCATGAACAATAGATAGGGTTTGATCTATAAGCAGGAGGGAGTGCAAGCTGAATGTCAAGGAAATTTTATATGAGATTATGAGAGGAAAAATCACATAAAAGAATGTGATTTTTATTTTAGTTGGTTACCACAGCAACACTGCCATGTCTCTACTTATCAATGGAATTAAAATATAATGCATTAAATAGTGAGTTAAAAATGGAAACACCTCTTTATTTAAAATATATATATTAATGAAAATGCAACTGAGACTGACAGCCATTTGGAAATCTCTAGAGCATACACAAATGTTATTATCAACGTTTCAAAAATATTTTACCAGGGTAAGATATTTCATGAGACAGTACAAAGAGACAGTCATTGTTTTAACATCATCAGCAGTTACACACAGAGTTTAAAGGGAGACATAAAAAAAACATTTGTGTTTTCTGGGGTAGCCATTGATTTTGAAGTCAAATAAACCATTCCAAAAGTTTGTGGCATTGTAACAGGGACTTAACCCCTGTTTAAATAAGACTTCAATATAAGCCTGTAGTGGTCTGAAGAATCCAGCAGGGAGCTGGTTAGTTGCAGCTAAAGACAATTAACCAGTCTCCACCTGGCTAATAAGACATGTAGAAAGCTTCATGCAGGAAAACTGCATTGAGAGACTCCTGAGCACAGTCACAACTGTGCTACCAAAGGAGATGATTGTCTTGAACGCAAGGTGGGGCTGATATCAAATCACCAGGAACCAGACCCCTATTCTTGGGCACACAGGACCCAGGAACCGTCCAGGGGCTGGCCCCTCACCAGACACCAACCAGACTCAACGACTGACACAAAGAGCCCCTGCTTACATGTACCTCTTTAAACTTTGGGATGATAGGTTGGTAAGAGGTTTATCCTCCAAGCTCTGCAGTTAGGGACTGGGGAAGTGAGTTAGCCCTTACAAAGGGATAGGCTGTTTGTTTATTGATTTGTTTAAAGTGATGAGCTAAATTAAGCCATGGTTTAATTTCCCCCAAATCTGCCTTCCTGGTCATACCTCTCCACATGTCTCTTACAGGCATTATATGGAAATTAAGATTGGATAACTCCTTTGTTACCATTATAAATGTTCTGGTGTCACATTAGCTAGCTTTCCCCAATCATTTGCCAGGTTTTCTTACATCAAAAAGATCCCTTAACTCAATAAAGCTCAATAGAACACAGAGATTTTTCACATATACAGTACATGCCAAATCTTCCTGAAAAGAGTTTTAATGTTGACTATGTGTCACGGGAGACCAAGGATTTATACCTTTATACAAGGATCATATCACTGAGCAAAACCAAGAAGTAAAACAAATTGCGATGTATTCCTTAGAAACAGACATACACACAATGGATTACATTATACAGAAGAAAACACACTTACTGGGGGTCTGGGCTACAAAACTAACCTTTCCTAGTTGAAAGAGCACAGAAAACCAAGTCTTTACAAGTCCTTTAGATGACCGGGACTAAGCCCGAAAAGGCCTGGAACTGAACTCGGCATGCAGTTCCTGACGCCACAGCTCTTCCCACTCTGGAGGTGCTGAAATCCCTTGACCGGGAGCGAGTACAAAACGTTCTGGTACTCTTTTTGGACTGTAGTTCCAGCCGCGACCGCTACATTCCCTTTTCAGAACTTGGCCCCGAAAAGTGGGACTTAGAAAATTTCTTGCCTTGAAATTTCTGAAGCCAGCTCGTGCCTATTTCTCACATAGCATCTTTTGGTCAGTTCAAATCTGCCGCTGCTGTCTTGGCGCTTAGAATCTGATGACCTGATTGGCTACTAGGTTTCTTATAGGATTTCAGTCCCCTTCACAAAACGCTACAGGCAATCAGCGCGTGGGAATATTTCTACCAGCCTATCACAGATTTGCTGGTACTCTGAAGCTGGACGGGCACTGATTTCAATTCTGCCAAGGGGTATGCACCAACCTGGCACCTCTGCCGCTTAGCATATTGAACCCCCCGCTGGGCCAGGCTCCTCAGAATTTGGGGAAGGGCAAATGGTTGCCGGATAGCCCTTATTCATGTCAGGTCGTGGGTGCTTGAGTATAACTTCGGTACTCTGCCCGCCCTAGCACCTTGGCATCTCTGAGACTGAGACCAGACACAGACCAGACACAGCGGCACCAAGCCTGGTGGCCATCTGGTCTCTCGGAACCAAGGACTTGGAAATTCTCCAGTTCATATACAGTGCATAAACATATATACCGTTATATAGCATGTTAATAAAAAATCTTACAAAATTCTTCTAAGTCCCTCGTCCTCTAGGATCTACTGAAAAGACACGCACCTTAAGATTCAGAGCACCTAGACCTTCCTATAAGACGTTTACTAAAAAGTTGCTTCAAATAATGCTTAGGTTCATTTTCAGAGTGACTTCTATTGTACTGAAGCTGGACTTAGAAATAATTTTACTCTTGCAACCTTATACAGTGCATGGTTGGAAACACCCCGAAGCCCTATACCGTGTCCGGGGGTTTGGGCATATACTGCGGGGGACCCCCCCTAAACCAGGGACCCCTGACTATACCTGGGATATGCGTATCCCTATACCCCTCTTACCTTTCTGGTCTGTGCTGAAGCAGGGCATCCCGGCGGTGAGCCGCGTAACTGTTTTTCAGGGAGGACTTGTCCGGAGGTCCTGTCTACATGTACCCGGGAAGCTGACTCGGCTCCCGGATACATTTTTGGGGTGGCCAGTAACTCTGGACCCCGTCTACATAGACACAATCTGACAACACTTTTACCGCATAGTCCACCCTGAAACTTATAACCTGAGAATCTCCACTGGTTAGCACCCCTGGAAAGGCAAAAGACACAAATTCTTTAATGTCATACAATACATTCATTGCAGGTACAATACACAGGTTGAAGAGCTGACAATTTAAAACCTGAAACAAGGTTCAGAGGTAACCAGCCGGGCATAATACCTTTATTTATGGCCTGTACCCCTTCACCGTCACACTATGGCCCAGATCCACAAAGCTATGTTAGCGTCCCATTAAGTCTTAATGTCTATCTTCAAAATACATTAACGCAACATAAAGCCATGTGTTCTCCCATAAAGACCATCTGACATTAGTGATAATGATGTAAATGATATGCAAATTAGGTATTATCATACAGTAGAATCAAAGAGCCACAAAAGGCCAGTAGATTAACGCGAGGACTTAACATTACATTAGTTACTGAAATAAGCTAACATTACATGAAACATCATAATAAAATTCAATAAAGAGATATTTCTTATGTTGAAAAAAAATCCACCCTATGCTCTTTCATTTTAGAAACACTTACCTATATAACTCCAGAATATATGAAAAACTCATACACTTTCTTGTATGAGAATATTCCCATCACTAACCATTGTACTGGGTATTTTTTTTCATTATCAAATGAATTAAATAATGGGTGTTATCTAGTATCAACAATTCCTGTACTGGGGAAATGTTTCCTTTAAAATGTATTTGATGAATAGATGATAGCCTCAGAAACCTGGTGTGGCTGATGGCTTCACAAGGCTTATTTAAACTTCTTACATTAACCTGTTAATAGCTCAAGTCACCATCTAGAGTTCTAGACATTATCATAATGTGCTACAGGTGTTTGGGCAGCAGTTGGTGTCGACGGTGATCCGACTACACAGGAGACAATTTTAGAATAAATGTTACAGTACCTCTACAGGTAGAGGCACATATTTCTATATCTCAGCGCTTTCTCCCTCCAAGGAACGTATTGCAGCAGAGATATCTCTACAGTATGTACAGTTAAGAAATATATATAATGATTATAATACTTTTTATTTAGCTATATGACAAGACATTTGAGATCCCAAATGTCAATGTATTTAAGAAAAATAAATAACAGAAGTAAGAAACAAGATATTACATTTAAAATATCACAATTAGATAGGAAATCTACAGTATTCATGTTTCCATGTGTAAGAGTCCTGTGTGCAAATATATATTTTGAAAGCCTAATCAATGTTTTGCAGAATTATAAATAACATTTTCTTAGGTCCAATATTACTTTTAGCAGTATCTGAAAAATTAAACAATCCTAACACATTGCACATATATTTCAAAGCTATATCTTTTGGAAACTTCATAGAGTAATTATATTAATATTATAAACATATGATACCCATCTGCTAAATACTGAAACGCCAGGATCACAGTGTGATAATGATCCAGTCCTGGGTTGAGATTTCCATTTGCTCTACTGTTCACAACAGTAGTATAATGAGTTCAATAATGTGTGCCCTTTATCATGATCACACTGTTACCTTGCAGTTAGTATGCCAGTGTGAATTTAGAATACTTAACGGGTTACCCCTCACGCAGGTCAACCTGGGAGGTTGAAATGATCTCCAGCATCCCTTGCTCGTATAGAGAAAGCTGGAGATCTGCTGGTGGCCTGCCTCAGTGTTTCCCGGGCTCCCAGGCATAATCAAGCACAATGTTCTTCCGCTTTCTCTTGCTGTCTGCTCCCCGCCTCTTGTTCCCGTTGTGCGATTGGCATTACCCAGAACTTTGATGCTGCTAAATATACTTCGCCATATTTTATTTTTGTCCAAAGTAGAGATGTGATAGCACTTCTCTCGGAAAACAGCTTGGCATACTGTAGTTCTCAACAATGCCATTTATACTGTAGGAATCTCAATCTCCTCCACAGTGAATCTGACCATTCGTATACGTGGTGCTTTAGATGAGTCAAACCTAGACGCTTGCTCATCTAGATTGCTACCTCAACGCACGTGTGTGCTATGAATTAACTGACGTTATATATTTATTTTTATACTTTTCTCAAATTACTATATTGTGTATTATAAACTAACACACATGTCTGGTATGTATACTTACAGTATGTATATGTGCACACTATCATTTTCTATACACATGGGTAGTATCTGTAGTTCATGCGCATGTGTGGTCAATTTTATTAAGGGACATGCTCACTAAATTTCTTAGGCCGCGTCCATGGTGGGTGCGTCCGTGCACGTAGCTTCACACACGCCTCTAGCTGAAGCGATTTGTGCCCTCTAGGTTAATGCGATGGGGGGGGCATGTCGGGGACATGTCTGTGATGTCACAGAGCTGGTTCACCCTCATTGGGTGAACCGCTCACGTGACCCATCCGTCACGCGACAGAAACAAATTATTTGTTTTCTCGTGCAGCGCAAGCGCCGGTGCTTTGCACCCCTTTGCACCGCGGTCACATGCTTTATGGCCAGTCTCATATAGGCATGGCATTTTGATCACACCACCCGCACGCTGTCACGCTCACCATGGATGCGGCTTTATCGTGCATGTGTATTAGGTTTTGTTAATACGTATGTTCTTTATTATTTGTTAACCCATATACAGAATGCTTGTTTAACAAACAAAATCACAGGGCGACCCAGATTTATAATGTGACCATAGACCTATTCTAATTAGATGTATTTGGGCCATTGATTTTGCATATAGTTATCTTTGTTGATATGCGTTAGCCCCAAGCAAAATAACGTCCATTCGTTTCCAAGTAACAGCACTTTATGAGCCCTGATTTTTAACGAATTTTGTGGATTAAACACAATTCCGGGTGTGACGGTGAATTGGTAACCAGGCCATCAATAAACATATTATGCCCAGCTGGTTACCTGTGAACCATATTTGTGGGTTTAGATTGTCAGCTCTTGGACCCATTGGTTGTTCATGAAATGTATGTGATTGTGCAACGATAAAGAATGTATGTGTGTTTTACCTTTCCAGGAGTGCTAACCAGTGGAGATTCACAGGCTATGAGTTTCAAGGGGGGGTTTGGGGACACATAGGCACAGACCTCTGCTCAAAATCCTCCCTTGAAAACAGTTACGCCAAGTTCCCTGCTTCAGCACAGACCGGAAAGGTAAAAGGGGCATAGGGATGTGAGGTGTCCCTGACACAGTCAAGAAGTCCCTAGGTTAAGGTGGATACTCATTTAATGCCCAGGTCACCCAGAAGCTGTATAGGGCATGACTCACCACTAAGTCCCCTGCTTCAGCACAACTCAGAAAGGTAAAAGAGCATAGGGATGTGAGGTGTCCTTGAAACCGGCAATGTGTCCCTAGCTTAATGGGAATGCCCAGCTAATGCCCATATCACACTGAACCCAGTATTGGAATTCAGGGGGTGCTCCAGTTATATTTAAGACTGTGAGGTGTGGTTAAAGTCTAAAGTCAGGTTTTGCAGAGTGTGAGGCATATGGCTACTGGGACTAGAATGTTCAAGTTCTCATTCTATTCCTCATCACCAAAAAGACTTAGACATTTGAGCAGTATAAAAGTGTAAGGTATATTTTATTAAACTGTGTATTTTAAAACATATGCTTGTGCACAGAAATTAGCTGGGAATTTCAGAACTAATGCGCTGACAGGCCTCTGGGCTACCAAGTGGTGTCAGGAGGTCTGGCAGGACATCAGGGGATAAAAGCCCAGGGGATGTCCAAGATGGAACAACCATTTGGATAGGAAGATGGGATTCAGTTATCCACATCCTCAGATCAATGGACGCAATGTGCATGTCCATTTGGCCACCAGACTGGCCGGGGCCTATCACCGTGGAGGGCATTAAGGGAACCAGGGGCCAGCGATGCTAAATTTCCCATACATACTACCAGTCCTGCTCTGATTTGCTGCTGAGAAATTTCACAGGCTTTTTGATTGGGCTATAAGGGTTCTGTGAATGAAACTGGGAGGTTTTAAAAACCCTTACACAGGTCAGATTTTTCCATTTTCTAAGGGTCTTCTAAGTGTATTTCTAGTTGTTCTCTAAAGTTCTCAAAGTTTTCTAAGATTCTAAGCCGTAAGTGAATTTCAGCCCTTTGGAGAGAGAGGGAGCTGTGGCGTTTAGGACTGCATGGTGTTGCAGTTGCAAGACTTCTAGGGTAAGCTTTGGTGATAAGCCCCTACACCTAGGAAAGTATAGTTTGTTTTCAACCCCCAATGCCCAAGTAAGTGTGTCTTTTTACTGTAAATGGTGTAACATTGTGTGTTTGCCTTTGCCGGTGAATAAATTAATAATTTATTTCATTAACTGGTTTGGCTCAGTAAAATGATCCTGATATAAAGGTGTAATTGCATGGTCTCCCGTGACACTGGGGGAATAAAATTAATTGGTTAAGATGGGTAAGTAGATTGCTCAAACAAGTGAGTAAATTATCCTGGATTTATGTTAAGATTAAGTCAGATAAATGCCTAACGCTTAAACATTCCAAGTGACAATGTGTATCACAATGGCTGGTGTTATAATACCCTGAGAATTACATAGAATGCTACACATTGTTGCTCACCTTAATAAATACAACCTACTTAATGCTCTTCATTATAGCAAAAATAATAAGAGTCAGACTGCCATCCATTTGTACATCGATATAATATTTGTAGAAACATAGATAAATGGTTCGATAATAAAATTTAGAGTATAACAGACTTTCCTAAAAATAGGAAAATAAAATTGGTTCAAAATGTTATTTGCACAATGTAAAAACACTAATTGAATTACATTCTTTAGTTTACTATTGTTTTAACTTTAAATTCAATAGCACATACATCTCTCATGACCTCGAAGGAGGAAGGTAGAAATAATGTGATGGCACAGGTCACATATAAAATGGGCTCTATAATCTTCACAAGCAATTGATTATCTGTAGTCTTCTTTACGATATATACATAAAAGCATCCAAAGTTCCAAGGCCATTGCAAAAGTCAACTTTCAAGTTTTATGTATCACGACTGATAGAACAGTAAAACACCAGGCGGCAGAAAAAAATGTTAATTACATCAGGTTCATGATGCAGAGGATGCTGTTTAAAAATACATTGCTTACTACAGAATATGCTCAATGTATTTTTGATTGGAAAGCAAGCCTACAGTAGTTTTAAAACAGTGTGTTCAGAAGACAGAAACCATTGCCCGTGTCTGCTTTGAATAGCTACTGCAGAAAATAAAAGAGCTTATCCATAGCTTATGAAAAATCATACATAAAACCAACCCTGAAAAAATCAAAGGGAAACAAATTAGCACTTCAATATCTATGGACCATGATTTAATGGTCCATAACCTGGCATTACCTGTGGGATATCTGTTCTACTGTCAATGCTTTTGAAATAAAAGGTAAAGCTACCTTCTGAGGCTACTGCAAATGTTCTTAACTCAATCTGAACCTGTAACAATATGTAATATGTTTTATCTTTTACCAAGTATAAATATATATATATATATATATATATATATATATAAAGTGAAAAAATAATTTTAAGAGCAACAGTGAACAATATCAATCAATAAGTATATAATGTAACCACAATCCAAATAATACAAATTGTATAATAAACA
Source organism: Ascaphus truei (assembly GCF_040206685.1). Classification (NCBI taxonomy): domain Eukaryota; kingdom Metazoa; phylum Chordata; class Amphibia; order Anura; family Ascaphidae; genus Ascaphus; species Ascaphus truei. The sequence goes on from NC_134488.1 coordinate 83,353,374, forward strand.
ATCAATATAGGGAGGTGTTAACCGTGTCTAACCTTTCCCTAATTCAGCGGTGCGCAAAGTGGGGGGAGGGAGATTTTTGTGGTGGGGCGCGGGCAGTTGCAGAGGTCCCGCGCTCCTCCCCAAGGCATTTAAATGAAAAGTCTCTGCAACAGTAACTCTTACCGGGATTCAGACGCGTCTCCATGGCAACGCAGCGTCAAATTACGCTGCGGGTCATGTGACGTCACCGGCATTAAATGATGCGCGGGTCACATGACATGATGTCACACGACCCCGGAGCGTCATTTTTACGCAGCTGGCCGGTAGGAGAGGGGGCGCGAGACTGGGGGAGGCCAGGCAGGGGGGGTGCAGCTTCAAAAGTTTGTGCTCCCCTGTCCTAATTACTGCAACCAATTAGGTACATGACCCCACAAAAACCAAGAAGTAGAATTGTGAAAGAATAACCTAGACGCAGAAAAAAAGGGGTGGGGCATACAAACATAGAGTAGTATGTCTGATTAAGTGTCACGTGTGAAGGGTAAGAGATACACTCAAAATTAGATGGATTACATGAACCTATATCCAAATAATTGGATCTGGAATGCTGTCTTGTTTCTGGCATTGTCTCTGAGAGAGAGAGAGAATCCCAACCGCGAGCGGACTGGAAGTGGAGCAGTGCACAGACGAGATCTTGTGATACTTGGAGAAAGACATGTGAAGTGTTCGGCTGTCCGGGAGAACAGATGCCAGTACACGGAGTATCACCTAACACAGAATGGACACTAGCTGATCGCTAAGTGTGAGAGACTCAGTTTGATTAAAAACTTTCTAACTGCCTCTTTATGATTTACAAAGTGCGAGTGGATAACCTATATGTTTATAGGGTTTTACCTTTTTAAATAAACTGTGTTACACTACTGTATTTTTGTTTCCCATTATCTATCCCTATGTAGCCCGGTCTCCCTAAGATTCCAGCACCCCCCTCCCCTGGTGCGCGATCGCGGGTACCGCCGAGTCACAAGGCGGCCCCGCAAGACCATCGCGCGGGTGAGGGAGGTCAGGTCCCGGCTCGGGGGTTGCCGGGGACGCGTGCGGCCGGTTGCCAAGGCCGCACGCGCATCTCAGGGCTCCCGGCGCTCCCGGAGCCGGGCGGATAGGGCGCCGCCATGTTGCGCCAGGTCGCGCATGCGCAGTGAGTCCCCGGCGGCCCAGTTAGCTCGCGCATGCGCAGGGAGAACTCTAGCGCCAGGGAGCAGTTGCGTGAGGGCAGGGAAAGCGCAGGAGAGTCGCGCGAGAGTAGGGATAGATAGGGGGATGTTGTGGCGGCCATTAGGAGCTAGTGCAGGCATAGGAAAGGCGCGCACGCGGCCCCTATGTGCTGTTAGGCTCCATGGGACTACAACTCCCATGGGGCATAGCGAGGCAGACACCAGGTGCCTGATAGGAGCCAATAGGGCTGTAGGACTGCCCTGGAATGAGATAGATACATTTCCCGGGCTTTGCATGAGTCACGTCAGTTGGAGCAGTGGAGCTGAAGGGGAAGGAAGGATGCAGGGAGTGAGTGCAGCTCCTGCATCCAGATAGGTACCCTCACCCTCCAGGTAGGCCCCAACTCCCCACCAGGTTAGTGGGTAACTGAGAAGGGACGGCCCTAGATAGGGAGGTCACCCTTAGTGTGTGTAAGGTGCAGGTTTGGCAGTGCCACAGCGGGTAGTGCTGTGCGCACTGGCAAATAGGCACAGCGTGCGAGCAGTGTGATTGCAGCTGTCTGTGTGTGTTGTCGCTGCATGTGCTGGGCGCAGTGCGTGCAGTGTGTGTGAAGCGTGTGTGAATCCCTGCAGGCTGACAGTGTGAGCTGAGTGTCGGCTGCAGGTGAGTTAGGCTGTTAGGATTAGCCAGTTACAGATAGGACTGGGTAGCTAGGGGAAGGGGGGCAGGTTATGGTTCCACAGGCCCTAGGAGTTTCCCCAAGCCATCCCAGGTTGCGGTTCATCAGGGACAGGCCCTAGGTTAGGGTTGCTGTCACTCTAGGAGTAGTTAGTGATAGGAAAGGATAGCGGCGGTTGCTGTTCCCATGCGGTTGGTGTTGCCGTGATCCGGTTGCAGTTCCCGTGAAGCGGTGGGACGCTCGTTGGGGTCTACCGGCAGAAGTACCTGGAAAGGATCAGACGGACGTCTGACCCTTTGAGAAGTGTGTTGCGGTCCCGAGCATCGGAGTGCTCGGAAGGTACCTCTGAAGTATTATAAGTGCACCAACTGGGCCCTAGCTTAAATTAGTGACTGCGCAGTCACCCATGACCTCCGTAGGAGTAAGGGACAGTGGTTGGGGTTACTGGACAATGGGTGGGTTCACTGATGTTTGGGAAGCGTCCTGCGCGACGCCATAGGTGTTTCCTCTAGAGAGGGACACAGGTTACTAATGTAGTATGCACATATGTTCTATGTTCCTAAGTAAAGTCCTTAGTTATTATATAATCACTGACTGTGTGTGTGGTTTCTGATTGGGTTCCTATGTAGGGTCATTCTACACTTCCCTAGAATCCTACATAGGTGGAGGCGCTGTAAAAGAAGATCCGTTCCAGAGGATTCACCCCAGGCTCTCATTAGCGGAGGCTCAGACTTCCTGTGAGCCTGCAGGTTTACGCACCACACCGGTAACACCGCATGTTCTACTCACCCACACTATATATGAGATTGGGTGGGGTGGAATACCCGTTACATTTGGAGGCGCTGCTGAGAGACACCTAGGGTGCCCTGTCCATTTTTTTTTAAATTGTCCCGTTCCTATTTTTGTCGCCATGTTTGTGAAGTCCAGAGACGAGGTCCTTGCCTGGGCTTTGCGGCAGTATATGGAGCCTGGCCAGGTAGTGGCGGTAGGAGGCATACCCGCTAGTATACCCGCAATGAAGGTCCGGGAGGGTATGTGTAAAATTCCTGGGTGGCCGTGGGCATGTGTCTTAGAGGAGGAACAAGATCCCACGTCCACATGGAAAACCATTTTGTTTGTTGTAACTCACACTGAGGATATATGCCTGGCAGAGGCACCGTCCGCGCTGTTCATGCCCGGGGGCCCCTCAGAAGGGTACCCCCTAGTCTATGCCGACCCAGCAAAATGGCGTCTCCCGCCAAATCAGGAGAGCGCACGTGCTGCTGACTGCAAGCTTGCACAGAAAGATGTCACAACATTCTGTCCGGGTTTGGCGCAAAAATCAGAGCCCCTCCCCTGTGATGTGAGTGACTCAGAGCAGAGCGAAAACCAATCCCTTGTAAAAAGTGCCCTTCCTTTAGATTCCACCAGGGGGAGCAAGCAAGGTTATCTTCAACCATACGTGGACGCTGTAATAGACACTCTGATCTTTGAGGATGAGATGATGCATGAGGATGAGATAGACTGTCAGGGGATACACCCTAATGTGTATGTGCCCTGGCGAGCGCCAGGAATAGATCTCCTTATGCTACTGTGCCCCTGCTTGCAAGAAGCCTATGACGAGGGAGCCGTCATGTCCCAAGTGCCACTAGACTTCAGGATCACCGAGGTAGATGGGGAGCCGTGTACACAGTGCTTTAGCCCCACCTGTGACTGTTCTAGGGGAGCACTGGCGTGGGAGCCCAGATGTGATTGCTGTGGTGCAATTTTCTTGATGCCTATTGTACCCCAGCCTACAGAGCCAGCTAAGGAGCTAAGTGAACCCTTGGCGGAGAAGAGCGCGACTGCAGTGGAGGTACCGGAGCACGCCAGCTTCGTACCCACAACCACTGGCTGTATTTCAGGAGAATCTGGTGACTACCTTGCGGAGGGTCCTGTCGTGATATCCTCCGGGGAAAAGGTGGAAGTCCCATCGGTGGCGATGCGCCTACCGGCGAACCACCCCAGCGGTGATGCAGAGGATACAGAGTCTGCTGTGGGTCCGTGTACCCTGGAAGAGGTGTATTCCGATGTTGCGGACCCTGCTGTGGGCCCGTGTGCCCTACGATGGTCAGTCAGACCTACTACGGAGGTACCATCGGTCCTAGGCTTGGGAACAGTACCTAACGCCGACAAGGGTGAGTCGACTGCCCCAGGGGTGTCGGGGGTGAGCCTCCAGGTGACCGCGGAGCACGATGGCTCCTTAAGTCTGGTCGCCCGGGCGAAGGGCTCCCCTCTGCATCGCGTCCTGGTGGAGGTGTCATCATTAGAAGGTAGCTGTCCAGAGAAGAGAGAGGACCAGTGTCTACTGCCGATCCTTCCGGAAGAAGAGACGCCCATCGTCAGCGAGCCGAGTGGTAAGGAACCCCCTTGTTCCCCACAGACTCCGATGGAGGTGGCCGTGAAGAAGGCCAAAGCTACGGTTCCTGAGCGGAGTGTGAGCTCGTGTGCTCCGACACAAGTGGTCCCAGGACTGGGATCCAACGCTCCCGAGTTTTCAGCGCGTAAGTGGACTGCCCCAGAAGTGCCGTGGGCAGGTCCCGATACCACCAAGGTGGGAACTGACAGCGTCCCTGAGGACCTGTTGGCCACCGTGAATCACCGCAGGGGTAAGGTGTCTACTCTTTCCCCCCTGCCAGGTGAAACCGAGACATTGTCCAGTGCTCGCTTCTCAGTGGAAGCCTCGCAAAACTATGGGGACAAAGACTGTGAGGAGAGAGATTCAGGGAAAACTGCCTCCTTTAAGCCCAAAAAGGAGCGCCCCATTCCTCAGGTAGTGGACCGAGGGAAAGGTCCTGGCCTCCTGGTCTACCGCATTCCTGCCGCGGATGACCGGGTAAAGGCCTGCTTAAAAGACGTTGTGCTATTCCTTCCACCAGGGGGAGGAAGTAGCGAAGAGCCCGTAACTGTCGCTTTAGGGTGTGCTCTCCAAGAAATTTTTCTGGGGGAGGCTCACGGACGCAAAAGTGTGGTACCCCCACATGTTCAGTTCGGGGCACCCCACACATGGTCTCAGCCAGTCTCGGGTATTAATTGGTGTGATATGCCCTGTAATTTTTCATTATGTGAAAGTGTACCAATTATGCCATGTGATGTCGTTCCCCAAGCGAGGGCGTTGGAATTTCCACCAGGGGGAGAGTGTAGCCCGGTCTCCCTAAGATTCCAGCACCCCCCTCCCCTGGTGCGCGATCGCGGGTACCGCCGAGTCACAAGGCGGCCCCGCAAGACCATCGCGCGGGTGAGGGAGGTCAGGTCCCGGCTCGGGGGTTGCCGGGGACGCGTGCGGCCGGTTGCCAAGGCCGCACACGCATCTCAGGGCTCCCGGCGCTCCCGGAGCCGGGCGGATAGGGCGCCGCCATGTTGCGCCAGGTCGCGCATGCGCAGTGAGTCCCCGGCGGCCCAGTTAGCTCGCGCATGCGCAGGGAGAACTCTAGCGCCAGGGAGCAGTTGCGTGAGGGCAGGGAAAGCGCAGGAGAGTCGCGCGAGAGTAGGGATAGATAGGGGGATGTTGTGGCGGCCATTAGGAGCTAGTGCAGGCATAGGAAAGGCGCGCACGCGGCCCCTATGTGCTGTTAGGCTCCATGGGACTACAACTCCCATGGGGCATAGCGAGGCAGACACCAGGTGCCTGATAGGAGCCAATAGGGCTGTAGGACTGCCCTGGAGGGAGATAGATACATTTCCCGGGCTTTGCATGAGTCACGTCAGTTGGAGCAGCGGAGCTGAAGGGGAAGGAAGGATGCAGGGAGTGAGTGCAGCTCCTGCATCCAGATAGGTACCCTCACCCTCCAGGTAGGCCCCAACTCCCCACCAGGTTAGTGGGTAACTGAGAAGGGACGGCCCTAGATAGGGAGGTCACCCTTAGTGTGTGTAAGGTGCAGGTTTGGCAGTGCCACAGCGGGTAGTGCTGTGCGCACTGGCAAATAGGCACAGCGTGCGAGCAGTGTGATTGCAGCTGTCTGTGTGTGTTGTCGCTGCATGTACTGGGCGCAGTGCGTGCAGTGTGTGTGAAGCGTGTGTGAATCCCTGCAGGCTGACAGTGTGAGCTGAGTGTCGGCTGCAGGTGAGTTAGGCTGTTAGGATTAGCCAGTTACAGATAGGACTGGGTAGCTAGGGGAAGGGGGGCAGGTTATGGTTCCACAGGCCCTAGGAGTTTCCCCAAGCCATCCCAGGTTGCGGTTCATCAGGGACAGGCCCTAGGTTAGGGTTGCTGTCACTCTAGGAGTAGTTAGTGATAGGAAAGGATAGCGGCGGTTGCTGTTCCCATGCGGTTGGTGTTGCCGTGATCCGGTTGCAGTTCCCGTGAAGCGGTTGGACCCTCGTTGGGGTCTACCGGTAGAAGTACCTGGAAAGGATCAGACGGACGTCTGACCCTTTGAGAAGTGTGTTGCGGTCCCGAGCATCGGAGTGCTCGGAAGGTACCTCTGAAGTATTATAAGTGCACCAACTGGGCCCTAGCTTAAATTAGTGACTGCGCAGTCACCCATGACCTCCGTAGGAGTACGGGACAGTGGTTGGGGTTATTGGACAATGGGTGGGTTCACTGATGTTTGGGAAGCGTCCTGCGCGACGCCATAGGTGTTTCCTCTAGAGAGGGACACAGGTTACTAATGTAGTATGCACATATGTTCTATGTTCCTAAGTAAAGTCCTTAGTTATTATATAATCACTGACTGTGTGTGTGGTTTCTGATTGGGTTCCTATGTAGGGTCATTCTACACTTCCCTAGAATCCTACATAGGTGGAGGCGCTGTAAAAGAAGATCCGTTCCAGAGGATTCACCCCAGGCTCTCATTAGCGGAGGCTCAGACTTCCTGTGAGCCTGCAGGTATACGCACCACACCGGTAACACCGCATGTTCTACTCACCCACACTATATATGAGATTGGGTGGGGTGGAATACCCGTTACACCTATATGGTGTTCAATTGAAATTAAGAACAAGTTAATCTAAGAAGGTGCGGTTCCTGCAGCAAAAGACAAGTGTGGAAAAGCCAAATCCAGTCCCAGAACGCCAGACAACAAGACAGCATTCCACCAATTTATTTGGATACAGGCTCATGTAATCCATCTAATTTGAGTATATCTCTTACCATTCACACGTGACACTTAATCAGACATACTACTCTATGTTTGTTCCCCCTTCCCACCCTCCTTTTTTTTCTTTTTTCTGCACCTGGGTCATTCTTTCAAAATATATATAGTGTGTGTGTGTGTGTGTGTGTGTGTGTGTGTGTGTGTGTGTGTGTGTGTGTGTGTGTGTGTGTGTGTGTGTGTGTGTGTGTGTGTGTGTGTGTGTCTTTTATTAGGATTACAAGATCATACCCAATTGAGTTAAGAATGCTGCAGTGATCTAATGTTAAAATGTTTCAAAGACATTATGAGCAGATATAAGACACTTATGATACTCACAATGGTCGTATTATTTTAAGACGGTTATGCCCAAAATATATTTCACATGTATAATTTACTGAGACTGTGGAGAATGTGACTGTAAAATGTGTGTGTTTAGGATTAAAAATAAAAGTAGAAGCAATATATCTGAATTTTTCAACCATAAACAGTAAGTGGACCTGGGGGTTTATTAGTAGCTTGACAAAACTTGGCCATACTAAGTATTTTACCCTATTGATTGTGAAAACCTATGTAGAAAACCTATATTGAGTATAATTTGATCTGTGGTTACATCTGGGTTCTACTGCACCTGCGTTTCATGTGTAACCATAATGGTAATGAGATATTGAACTGCATACGATTAATTAACAGAAACTACTCAACTCTGAATAGAACAATGTGTTTGTCTATAACTCAACTCATTGTGTGGGTCAATGTCTTTGAACCAGGTTAGAAACAATTTGTGCTTCTACAGTAAAAGCAAGTGTTATTGCGACTGAGAGCTATTCCAACATGCCATCTCAAAGAAAGCTTATAAGAAGAAAGCAGTTACCAAGTGGATGATAGATAGTTGGATATTAAAATGTTGATGCTCTACCTTGAAATGATAAAACATAGTTCATACAGTAGTTTTAACTACCTAAACTGATCAGGTCCAGGGTTTAATTGTATCAGTATTTACCTGGACCTTAACGGCAGTCTATATTTTGTTCAGATTTGCCATCTGTAATGCATACAATAGATATACAAAACCATCTAAAATTCTCAACAAACACATTTTTTTTGTAAAATAGTTACTGTATTTATTGGTGCCAATTTCGTAAACATTTTCAAGTAATAGCTACTGTATGTCCGCTGAACATTACAGGCATGTATGCTATAAATGTTTCTACTATACAGTACCTACAGTACATATACTTCGCTCTTTTGTTAAATGATGGCAACCATGAGACATTAGTGCAGCCTAGTGGTTAACATGTAAATGTAACTACTTAACAGATTGCAGGGAAAATTATTATCATAAGTTTTATTTCTGGTAACAAATACTTTAGTCACCACTGCATGTAAAAGAATACTTGTTACAAACATACTGTATTCTACCATCTCAAATTTTAATTGTTACAGATAGATTTTTTACATAAGCTGTAAGCAAACTTAACCCCATCAATCTTTCAGATCAGATTGGAATACTTTCTTTAGAATTTTGACGCCCTGTATGCTGTTCTTGGAACAGCCTGGCACTTGCTGGTATTCCTGGTGCTGATTACTACTGCTTCTCTTAGGCCCAGATATACAAAGCTCTGTTAAATCAGGGCAAATAACATGATGTTACCTAAAACTGTAACAGATCTCATCTTCCATGAGGTTAACACATATCCACACAGCTACCTTCATGCAAAAACTGTTGTATGTTTCAATGGCATAGGCCTTTCGTTTTGTAGCGCAACCTTGCATTATCTGCCAATAAAGTGATGTTGAGTATGTGTGGAAAGGGAAGAGGAGGAAGAGGAGAACTCTACTATTTTAGTAGAGTACCCACTCACTAATATACCGCACAAAACAGTCCTGTATACAACACTTGGAGACATACGTATCTGTAAACCCTGCTGAGTTCCTGGGCAATATGCTAATATAAACATGCAAAGTATATTCCAATTATTTCAATTAGCATAGTTCACATGTATCTACTCCACCACCACCCCAAAGTCTTTTTTCATGGTTTGGATGGGAGTAACGACAAGTTTAGGTACAGTATAAGTTACCTAACATAACGTTAAGTCCCTGCATTCACATAAACTGTAAGAATTAAATCTACATTATTTAAATGAGTGAAAAAGGGTTAACATTACATTATTCTCTTTAATGAATAAGCTTTATATTAACTTGACTGTAATTTAGGTTAACGTCACGTTAACGAGCCGGAGCTTAGTGTATGTAGGACTAAAAAAAATAATCTGTAGGACAACAAATGGAATACATTAAATAAAGTGTATTTACAGTAAATCAACACAACTTTTGCATATTGAATGGAGCTACAGTTTGAAAAATGTTGATGAATCCAATTTGGTATGCTGCTCTTTCTTTGATCTCATTTATGTGTGCTCAGGGTTTTGTTTGGGCCCCTTTACACCCATTTATTTTTTCACATACAGATGCAGCGGCCGTTATTCGAACAAATCACTAAGACCTTTTTTTGTGTTGTATTCCACGCGACCAGTCGCCCCAAATTATCGCAGTTGCTTTGTTTGAATTCATGGATTCTGTTTCTTTGTGTGCAATGAAATGAATTAATTGTAATGTGTACAGAACTGTGCTACTGTGTCAATTTCAGGTGTTTAAAAAGGAGAACACTAAAATGACATTTTCTGCACTCACCTGCACTCGCGTCTTAAGGCGGGAAGGTTGGAACAAATCACGGAGCTGTTTTCATGTGCTCTGCTGTATTCCACGCGACCAATCACCCCAGTCACTCGTGTTTATCGCGGTTGATTTGTTTGAATTCTATGGATTCTGTTTCGTATCCATGGCAGAAATGAATGAATTGTAATGTGTACAGTACTGTGCTACTGTATCAATTGCAGTGTTTTGTTTTTTTTGTAACTTCAAATTTTTATTGAGTGTTTTTTTGTTTTTTTCCAATACAGACAAATCAATTTCAGTGTTTAACATTGTTTAACACTAAAATGCCATTTTCTGCACTCGCGTCTTAAGGAGGAAAGGGGTGTGAAGATTGGAAGAAATCACGCGCCATGACATGGGTATTCCGAGGTATACAACGTGTGAAGTGTTCGAATAACGGCCGCTGCTTCTGTACAGTAGTAAAACTTTTGATAAGATTCCTGGCCTACATTAAGTTACTAGTGGAAAAAATTACACACTCTTAAACATACAATAGACACATTTTATGCAAATTTGAGTTTCCTCCCATGATACATATGTAACCCCCTCCCGGCCCAATGGTCACACTAATAATATTAGGAATATGTGTAGTGCAAATGCAGTAACTTAACATTCTCTCAGAGGCACGATACTTCAATCTCAGGTCCTTCCAGGGACAGGGTGGCAAACAGGGAAGGACTCATCAGAGCATCAGGCACTTTGAAAAGCAGTAAAAACTATTTCTTGAACAACTTCTCCCTCTGGTGATTTCCGTAGGTCCTTTATCAGAGGGGGCTCTGTGCTTGAGAGAAGGATAACATGCTAGTAGACAGCGTGCCCCAGTTTACTCTTCCCCCAAAGTAATGTTTCCACTACATGAGCTTGCAGAGCACAGTGTTCAGCAGCTGGGGTTGCGTCTCAGTTCTCCCTCATCTCCGCCGCGATTTGTTCTGACTCCTCCCCCGATGATGTCACTGCTATCCCGTATGCTCATACTCAGTTCAGACGGCTGATACAAGCTTCACCCAGGGAGCATTCGGATCAAATCCCGGCCGCGAGGAGAGGAGGTGAAGTGAGACGCCAACCTCAGCTGCTTAACACTGTGCTCTGCAAGCTCATGTTGCGGACAGCAATTGTAACCACGCTGAGAGACTAGACCCACTGTAAGCGTTTCATTTTGGTCTGGCGCAATTAATAAAGAGAATGTATAAGTATTTCACAGTATATTTTTGTCATATTGGATGTAGCATTGGTCTTTTCTGTCTTTTCTCGCACAATTAATAAATATTTTAGTTGTATTACACTATGTATATTTCGTTCATTTATGGTTGATTCATTGTGCATTAGAGACAACGTGGAATCAGAGGATTTTGTACTGCAATCAGCTGTGAAACCACACTAACTGCCCTTGATTGTCATACAGTACATGTTGTAAGTAGACAATTGTTATTGTGTGGCGAGTTACATTGTAGAAGATTACTGCGCAATGGTCTCTCTTCTGTTTTACCCTACAGATTTCTAAAATGTTTGGGACAACTGTTTGGAGTCATCTGGGACTGGTTCTCAAAGAAAGACTATTGGGACTGGTTTTCTCTATATGTTATTGTTGTATTGTTCCTTGCGCCAGGGATTGGTCTTTTTTGTATTATCCTATGCAATCAAGTTTCTGAGAAGACTTGATATTGTTCCCCCGGCTGCCATTCCCATTAGGAATTATTCCACTCCTTGTTTGGGAATTGTTTTAGTATATTAGGTACCATTACCTCACAGGTATCATTTTAGGTAGAAGCATTTTTTGGAAGGTTTAATAGTAGATTTGTTCAGTATGCCTATTTATTGAGTTAACCTTTAAAGACATGGGCATCTAAAAGAAACATTACCCATACAGTATATACCTATGTCCAGAATTTTTTTTCTAATTTAATTCTAAACTCTGAACACTGTTTGGGAATGGAGGGGGTGGGGTAAACTTGCAGGATGCAGTATATTAGTCAGGTCTTATTTTTAGATATATCTCAATCTGAAAATATGGATTTTTTGTAAAATAATTACAGATATCTGCATCCCTGCTTGTGAGACTAATAACCGGATTTACTATATATCCATGACATTAATTAACCATATCTAAATTCTGTGAAGAATTGGGCTTTTGGAAGTGCTAATTCTGCTGGGTAAAATTCTCCTCGTCATTTATAGAAATAGGAACCCAACTCACCTACAGGTTGTTCTGTATGTTCACTGGATCATATGTTTCCAACAATCATATAACATTTTAAAGCCAACAAACAAAAATCTATTATTATGCGCTGTTGAATTATCTGGTATTTCCTGAACAAACATGTCCACTGCACATACAGTATATTGCTTGTCCAATAAAAGCACTTGCAGTATGTCATAGACATTGAGAAATCACATGCATGTCATGGTTATTTATGGAGTGAAGGGCACAAATGTAATTGGACTTATGTATCAGATAGAAAAAAAAACCTATTTTGCTTATCTACCTGAATATATGGACGACATAAATAATTAATTGGACAGACTGTATATGCAGCAGTGTAAATTATGGTGGGAAACTGCTAGCTTACACAGCTATTTACGATCTAACCTAATACCGAGGGAGCTTAGAATAAATATGGCCCAGTAACAGGGGACTTATCCCTGTTCACAAATGTGCCTCTAATCCAGCAGTGTGGTGGTTAACTGCTGGTAGGCAATTAACTAACACCACCTGGCTGATTACAGGGGTTAGAAAAAGCCTGCCTCTAAGACAGGAAGTGAGATTCCTTAGTCCACAACTGGGCTGAACAAGGAGACAGACGTCTTGAGCCTGCCAAAAGAGACTGCAAGCTGACAACAAGACACAGGGGATAATACTTCTATACCTGGATCCTGACATTGCCTTATCACAGATGGGTGTGGACACCAGGAGAACAAAGAAGCCTTCCCCTACAGCAACCCAGCTAACAGATAAGAAGTTTCTTTTAAGACTATTATCTATGTCTATCTAAGTATATGAATGTCTCTATGTCTCTATGGTGAATCGCTGGGCTAACCACGCAGTTAGAGAGAACTGGATCACAAGTGTATATATACTCCAGAGTGGAGCGGATTTTGTTTGCTGATTTACATGTTTGCTGTGTTTAAAGCAACAGGCGCAATAAAGCCTGATTTTAATTTCACCTTAAAATAGTCTCCATTGCGTACCTCTGAACACGTCTCTTACAGGCCCATTCGTATCATGTACAGGAAGTGATTTCATCAAAGTATGGGATGATATGTTATCCAAATGCTCTAAAGATGTTATGCAGCTTCTAGAACTCAAAAAACTTTAAAACGTTAACATTGACTTAGAAAAGCATAGTGGACATTGCAAAATGGAGTAAAAAAACGGACTTTGGTGATCTTGAACTAAGACTACAAAAAAACATTTACAGAGGAGTTAAAATAATGCAAACAAAAAAAGTTTAAGAGATCTATTTATTTATAAAATGTTTTACCAGGAAGTAATACATTGAGTTACCTCTCATGTTCAAGTATGTCTTGGGCACAGAGTTATGATAACCATACTTTGTTACATTAAATGAACAGAGGTTATACAGTCAATTTACCAACTTTCTTGGAAAGTTAGAGATATGATTATTGGCGTATGTAACATTTACAGACAAGTTTAAAGTTGTGTTCGAAGAGGTAGGATACGCCTGCAATGTGTTAGAGGCCCTGCCTCAATGAGCTTACAACCTGTAAGGCCAGGTAAATTGGAAAATTGGGTACTGGGGATAAAAGGGCTGGTGAGTTTCAGATTGAAATAGAGCTACTTTAGCATTACCAAACATCAGCGAACTGCAGAAAACGGCTCACTCCCTTTAGCTGCGCCAAAGACTGTCCGTCTTTGGGGCGATGCAGAACGAGACTGAAGAGGTTCAGATTGAATGCAGCTGTGGTTTCAAAGTCCTTTTTCCTCCTGTGTTATTAACATTCCAGTGGGTGGGGTTGATTAAACACATAGTACTAAGCACAAGCAGATGTTAACCCTTCGCACGCTAGTTCTGTGCAGAGGGGAAGAGCTATTTGGGAACCCATTCAGACGTCCGCCTTTGGGGCGACGCAGATATAGACTGAAGAGGTTCAGATTGAATGCAGCTATGTTTTCAAAGACCTTTGTCCTCCTGGGTCATTAACATTCCAGTGGGTGGGGTTGATTAAACACATAGTACTAAGCAAAAGCAGATGTTAACCCTTAGAACGCTGGTTCTTTGCAGAGGGGAGCAGCTCGTCGAGAACCATTTCAGGCAACACAGATGTAATCCTAAAGATATCGAAGAAGAAAAAATATACAAACGCCATGTAACAAGATATAAAGCTAGGTCACAAACTACTGTCGGTGTGAATCATCTACTGAATGGGAAAATTCAGATGATGACCACACCAGAGAGATACCCAGATTCACTAACAGTAATAACATACTGTACAACAGTCCCCCTCAACCTCACAATTAACATCATCATCCTCATCTTTTTTTAAAGGAGCATTCCCCAAGAAATCTGAATTACGGTATATATAAGACGTAAGCCAAGAAGGGGAAAGGGAAAAGCTGAGGGACAGAAAAGTTGGGATATAAGTCAATGGGGCGTCTACTACATACTGTAGGTCTCTCTCTATCATTCCATTTTCAGGCCTGTGGGGCTTAGCAAAAATTGGAAATGTTAAAATAAAAACAAACCACATATAAAATGGCAATCACATGTGGCACATGTTCTGTTGTGTTGTTACTGTGTCATTGAATGTTATAGAATGGTTTACTATATACTGTATAGTTTATGGCGATTCAATTACCCCAGTTGTTACCCTTTTTCCAAAATTGAACTAGCTACATTAAAAAAAAGAGGGCCCAACCTTGCTAAATCCTATCTGATCTTCCTATGTATTTTTCTTGTGTAGTTTATCTTATTAGTTTAAATATGAAAGTATTTCTTTGCAAAAGTTATTACAACATATATATATTGCTTGCTTTGCTGTACAGATGAGACTGACATCAAATCCCTCATACGCTACATTTGTCTGAAGGTCTCACAGCCAAGGCAAATATTGCAATTAGTACATACACATTTTATTCATATGTGGTTCCAAGGTCAGTTGTAGTGAACATATTTGTAAATGAGTTATAGCTAAGGTTTCCTAATACATTTTTAAGAATTATAAAACATACAAAATACGAAGATATTTCATTCATTTAAAAATTGCTACTGTGTGTGCAGTAGTTTTCTTTAGAGAGCTTACAACTTTTTTTTTAGTGCTTTTGTTTTATCTAAAAGAGATCATACGACCATAAAGATAAGTTATGAAATACCAAAGGTAAAGAAAATAGTTTGAGTAGTGCTCAATCATCAAAATTAGGAAAAATGATACCACAACCTGGAAACCCAAGTGGGAAAGGAAAAGCATAATAAACAATCCCTCTTGAATTCAAATGTAAGACTTTGAATCTCCTTCCTATTTATTATTTTATTCACAAAGTATTTTATGTGCACAAAAATACCTATTTCATTTACTTGAGACATAGATGGATTTATATGCTTGCTGCTTTCAGACAATGGCTAGACAGTATGCCCACAAAATACATACACACATTAATACAGCTTTGAGGTGGGAAGAGAAGTCATTGTTTTTGTTGTTTTTTTTGCTTTTTTGATGTAGCCAAGCTCCCGTCTTACATCCGGGGCAGGGAGGCTGCAGGGCGATCAGAGCGCCAAAGCTCCGCGGCAGACCCAGAGTGTGGGGGTCGCCATTTTAGGTGATCGCGCATGCGCAGAGTGACCCAGGTGCGCATGCACAGTGGAAGTGCGGTGGCCATTTTAGGTGGCTCCACAACACGCCGTGCAGGACTATGAGTCCCATGATCCTTTGGGATAGGAGGCCACATGGGGAGCTCAGCGAATAGGGCTCCAAACAAGGAGAGAGACAGGATATCCTCCGCAGCGGAGGACACGCACACTAAGTCAAGCAAGAGGAGGCAAAAGAGCAGGTAGTGTCCAGGAAGCCAGCAGCCCCTGGACTAGGCCTAGTGTTGCCCAGTAGGCCCCAGATAGGCCCTGAGCCACCGAGCCTGAGTATTGCAGGGAAGGCCACAGCATAGGGACGCTTCCCATTACTACACAGAGGTACTACCGCACCGGTGTCCTGATGGCCACGCGGTGTCCTGCGGCCTGGGAACACACCCCTATAGACATTACGGGAGAAACTCCTTCTGGAGCTCCCCCATGAGGTGGACCACCACCCGTAAGGCGAGAAGAGAATTTGCACACCCTGCATCGTGGGACCACAGATGCGACTATGATAACGGAGGATCTCCCTAAATTCCCTTGTCGTAGTGGGGACTGGTTGTAAGGACACTGGGTGTTTAGGTGCCAAGGGCACCCTCAGTACTTTGGGGGAACCATACCCGGGTGTTGGGTATTGTGTGGGTTTTGCATTGGGGCATTGTTATCATTCTTGTTATTATACAAATGCAGTGGCCGTTATCCATACATTTATCGGATTGGTTTTCGAGATTTCTCTGAGATCCTTTCAACATTTGTCGTGGCAGACTAATGACCCCTGCTGTGTTAATCCTACCAGGCTCTGCCTGTCTATAAGAGATGCGCAGTAAGAGAGGCTGAATCAGTCACTCTAACTGCACGCCTCTCACAGGCGATCATGGGGGGTTAATTTTATGTTAATGGCACCCCAAACCGGGACCTGTATCTCGGGAAGCAGGGGGTCCCCGGACCTGAAACCAATGTGGGTCTGCTCCAGAGATGCCCTGCTCATCTACACTAGTCATAAATTTAAATTCAAATATGTAGTAAGCACCAATATACAACCCAACCCTTGGGCCCCCACATAAAACCAATATTTATTTTTAGAGACACAGGATTAATACCACATGTGGGTGGGGGCCCCAGGGTGGTCCCAATGGTTGTCCGCAGGCCCCACAGTGCAACCCGGGGGGTTCCCACGGGTGTCTGGGGCCCTCAGGTGGTCCCGCTAGGCTGTGTGCCTTCAGGTGATCCCACGGGTGTCTGTGGGCCCCAACAGGGTCCACGGGTGGTCTCCGCTGGTGTCTGGGGGTCAATTAGATTGTGAGAACTATATCCCCACTGTGATTGGTTGTAGTAGACCATGTGACTTTGGATGACGTCACATCAATTCCCACAAATTACTCGGTCACTACTACAACCAATCAGATTGGGGATATAGTTCTCACAATCTGATTGGCTGAAGTACAACGTGAGGGCAGCCATTTTGGATTTGGTGATGTCATGTTAAAGGGAAATAAAAAATGCTTGGCATTACGATAATCTCACCATGGAGCGGGGGCAGTGAGATTATCATGACGCCAAGCATTTTTTACACAAATTGTGTTACACGCTTTTATACTTTGCACACCATATAGGTGCATTTCTTATCTGTTTTAACTTATAAAAATACTTTCATACGATCTGCGCAATGGTCCCTGTTCTCTCTTTTTACTGAGGTACCAACTTTCTGATACTCCTGAGAAAAGACTGCCACATTTGTGATATGCCCTAACTATATCACTACACTGTGAGTAGGAATTACACAGGAGCCAAGATATGAATATCTAGTCACTAATTAGAAAAACATCTGCACTTAGTTGTGTTTTTTCTTCTTTTTTGTCGTTTACATTTCTCCCATGCTCCCCCTGGATTTTTTAAGCAAACTTCCTTTAAAAGGGACAGCCCTGTTAGCAGGAATTTGCCGAGCAAAGTTCCAGTTTCTTGCTGTGTTCATGCAACGCATTTATGCTTTTTGTCTCTCACGTTACCAGACCTGGCTCACGTACCTCGACCACACTTGTCTTCAGCCTGCCTCGACCTCTGCATCCAAACCGACTACGCAACTCTGCTGCCAGCCCTGACCTTCGGCCTACTACTCACTACTACCTACTACTACCACGACTCTGTCCCTCTACTCAGGTCAGTTATTTCATCTTCCTATCTCAGCCATGCGGTTCCGTTTCCTGCTTGAGATGAACATCATTACATTTTGCTCGGCCCAAATATGGACCCTGCTGAGGTAGAACGTGTCATTACCCTGCAAGGACAGTACTTGAGGGATCATGAGCAATGACTCGCCCTACACGACCAACAACTGGCACGGATGTGTGATGTGGTGCAGGACTTAGTTACCCACATAGGCACCCATCAGCAAGACTTGAAGGCTGCAGATACCGTTTACATTATCCCCAGCAATCAGAGAACCTCGGATCCCGACTCCTCCACGATATGGTGGGGACCCTTTGGCATGCAGGGGATTTCTTAATCAATGCTCTATCCAATTTGAATTACAATCGTCCATGTTCACCACGCACCGAGCCTGGGTGGCCTACATAATTTCTCTTCTCACTGATGAGGCACTAGCCTGGGCCTCCCCACTCTTGGAGGGGGATTCGCCCTTGATCAGTGACTCAACTACTGTCATCCATACTTTCAAGTTAGTGTTAGCTGCTCCAGGACGTGTATCTTCAGCAGATCTACCAGCAGGGTAGGCCAGTACGCCATTGACATTCGTACCCTCGCGGTCAAAACCGGCTGGAATAATGATGCTCTATTAGCAGCCTTTTGGCTGGGACTATCGGAAACCATAAAAGATTAGTTGACCTGCCGGGACCTCCATAAGAACCTTGAGGAGTTGATTTCTCTCTGCGTATGGATAGATTTCAGAGTACAGGAATGCCTGCCTGAGAAATGCCATGCTGATAAGAGTCTGACTACTTGGTTGGCCCCTAACTTCATTTCTCTGCCTCTTCTGGATGATGAGCCTATGCAGCTCAGTAACACCAGACTGTCTGAACAGGAGAGAAGCAGGAGGCGTACCTTGGGCTTGTGCCTATATTGTGGGTCCCAGGGCCACCAGATCTGTGACTGCCGATTGTTGCAGGATCAGGAAAACGCCAATGTCCAGTGAAGTTGGGGGAGCATTCACTGGACATCTCTGCCATTCCTCCTCCCTCTGTCTCCCGGATCCTTCTGCCGCTTTCCCTCTCATGGGGTTCTGCCTCAGTCTCCACTCAGGCCTTCGTGGATTCTGGAGCAGCTGGTAATTTCCTATATCTATCGTTCGCCAAGCAGCATGCAATTTCCCTTCGCTCGTTGGAGATTCTGTTAGAGATTGTGGGGATCGATGGAAAACCCCTAGTATCCAGTACCATCACCCAGGAGTTTCTTCCCCTGGTAGTGAACATCGGAGTTCTACATAAGGAGCTACTCCCTTTCATGGTAATCAATGCACCCTCAGCACATATAGTATTAGGTGTACCTTGGTTGCATTCCCATAACCCTACAGTCGACTGGTTAACTGGTCAAGTGACCACCTGGGGCCAGCGATGTCATGGGACTTGCTTGTCTATACCTCAACCCAGTTCTGACTAACCGCTAGCGTCCATATCTCTCCACGATGGTCTTCCCCTCGCATACCAGAATTTGGGGGATGTTTTCAACGAGAAGAAAGCCGAGGGGTTACCACTACATCGGGAATTCGATTGTCCATTCAACTTGCTCCCAGGAGCCATTCCACCATCTCAGATTAATTCTGAAGTTTCTTCCGCTCTATTACAATGGATATCGCAAGCCCAGGCAGAGGATTCTAGGCCTACGTCCGCACTTAAATCCAAGTTCTTTGTACCTCCCCAGTTTTGTAGTGAGGTCTTGTACTGGGGTCCTCAATCCAGGGTGGCTGCTGACCCGGGAGTTAGGAAGACCTGGGATTTCATAGACCGCCTCTTCTGGTGGCCAGATAGTCACAAAGACGTTAAGGACTTTGTAACCACCTGTGCTATCTGCACTCAAACAAAAGTACCACAGACTCTGCATGCGGATTCCATTCTTCTGCTCTTCCATCATCCATCTCTCTATTTGGAGTTCCTGCGGCAGATGACAAGGTCCAAGAGCTACAGTCTCTCTGGAAGAGGATTCATGCCAACATAACTAAAGCCTCCCTTCAGCAGAAATATCACGCGGAAAAGTGTCAGCGGCCAGCTCCGCAGTTCCAGGTTAGAGACCACATATGGCTACATCCGACTGAAGATTCCTTCCTTGAAGCTCGGGCCCAGGTTTATACAGTAGGACCCTACAAGATTGCGAAACAAGTAAATCCGGTCCCATTTAAATTGGAGCTACTGTACCAGATACCCTAAAGATTTTGCTCTTGCGCACCCTCTGTGCCTGAATCATCCATTTTTTCTCCTGGCAACTTCCTTTAAAGGAACAGCCCTGTTAGCAGGAAGTTGCAGAGCATAGTTCCAGTTTCTTGCTGTGTTCATGCAACACGTTTATGCTTTTTGTCTCTCACGTTACCAGACCCGGCTCATGTACCTCGACTACCCTTGTCTTCAGCCCACCCCGACCATTGCAAGTACCTCGACTACCCTTTGATTTCAGCCTGCTTTAACTTCTTCATCCACACCGACTACACAACTCTGCTGCCAGCCCTGACCTTCGACCTACTACTCACTACTTTATCAGGACTCTGTCTCTCAGCTCAGGTCAGTTCTTTCACCTTCCTACCTCAGCCCTGCGGGTCCTTTTTCTGCTTAAGATGATCATTGTTACAGCAGTGGATTGGAAAGGTCTGAAGATGATGATGATACCTTGTTTTTATTTCAGTGAATCTCCTAGTATAAAAATGTAATAATGTATAGTATACAGTACTGTAGGTGCCCACTCCAATAAAAATATATAAAAAAATTTAAATATTACACGAGTCACTTTTCCTGTACTTGCTATATTTACAGAAATAATGACTACTGTACATGTGTGTGTATGCTTTGTCTATGTGCATGCTTGTCTATAGAACGCATATGCGTGTCATTGAATTAAAATGTGATTTTCAGAGGAGGAGGGCTTGAGTTTCTCTACACATGTGGGAATGGCAGATAAGTGAGAAGGGACCTTGTCCACTGGTATTTCACCCGTGGTTTTTTTTTCTAGAATCAAAGTGGGGAGGGGGGAACTGTTTGTATATGCATCCATCCAGTCAATAGTGTAATCAAATCCCACAATACTAATGTTAACATTGAATACATGTAAATATTACAGAAGAAATTAGCCACTTTGTATTTACAATGTTTTGTGTTCCAGCCAGCTGCTGGTATCAGTGTTTCTTATTCAATGCTCTTTTTTACTTTTTATTATATTTTTGGTAATGCATTAGCGTGTGTACGCTCTTTGTTTTTTATAGATGTGATGGTGAGGGCGTAACCAGGTTCACTAATAAAGGTTAAGCCCACTTAGGTGCCCCTAAACTGTGTTTGGGGGTCCTAGAGTGTCAGCTCTTGGACCTGCCTGTTGTTCATGTACTGTTATGCAATGTATGTAAAAATAGATTTTCTGGAAGTGACACTTCCTTCAAGAGCTGTCACCCCTCCTGCATTTTGGCTAATCTCCATGATACTGGACCTTGTTCCAGATTGGTATATGCCTAATTCATCTCGTTTCTAGACTTTATATATGAACATTTCTATTCACCAATATTTATGGTCCTATATGCATAATTTCAATGTACATATATATATATCACACATTTTAAGTTATGGTGGGTGAAAAAGGCGACAGAAAACCTCCACCGTTAGCATATAGCCAATAAAGAACATCACTTGTGAGCACATTCACATGTCTTAGACAGGTCTGCAACCCTGCCTTTCAACCATTATCACCTCGCATACAGTGCTCCCACTGCAGCAAGGGATTCTGGGAAATGACATGCAAATGAGCAATGTGTGTGTGTGTGTGTGTGTGTGTATATATATATATATATATAATTTTTTATTTCACCGGTTGCACCTTTATAATACTGTTCTTGAGCACTGATATATACAGTGTATATATTTTTTTTTATTTTTACAAAGCCAGTATAACCAACCCCACACTGATGAGACACATTAAGGTTGATACGACTGTCTGTTGGTGGGTTTATTTATTTATTTTATTTATTTATAAAATATTTTACCAGGAAGTAATACATTGAGAGTTACCTCTCGTTTTCAAGTATGTCCTGGGAACAGAGTAAAACAAATAATACATGGTTACAAGTACAGTTACATAAATGAACAGGGTATACATTATATACAAGACATTGCGTGCACAGTTAAAGAAAATATATATTATGGGCGTATGAAACAGTTACAGACCAGGTTAAAATGTGAGACAGCCTTAGATTTGAAAGAACTTAAACTGGTGGTGGATGTGAGAGTCTCTGGTAGGTTGTTCCAGTTTTGGGGTGCACGGTAGGAGAAGGAGGAACGTCCGGATACTTTGTTGAGCCTTGGGACCATGAACAGTCTTTTGGAGTCTGATCTCAGGTGATAAGTGCTGCAAGTGGTAGGGGTGAGGAGCTTGTTCAGGTAGCTGGGTAGCTTGCCCATGAAGAATTTAAAGGCAAGACAGGAAAGGTGAACTTTGCGCCTAGACTCGAGTGTTGACCAATCTAGTTCTTTGAGCATTTCGCAGTGATGTGTGTTGTAGTTGCCTTGGAGAACAAAACGACAAATTGAATTGTAGAGGGTGTCAAGTTTGCTAAGGTGGGTTTGAGGTGTCGAGCTATATACTATGTCTCCATAGTCAATAATTGGCATTAGCATCTGCTGTGCGATACGCTTTCTGACCAGGAGACTTAGGGAGGATTTGTTCCTGTAAAGTACCCCTAGTTTGGCATAGGTCTTGGTTGTCAGGGTATCAATGTGCATCCCGAATGTTAAGTGGGAGTCAAACCATAATCCCAGGTATTTAAAACTAGTGACAGGTGTTATGGTGGTGTTAGCGTTGGTTCTAATCAGGAGCTCAGTCACTGGAAGCTTTACAAATTTAGTCTTGGTCCCAAATACCATTGTTACAGTCTTGTCAGTGTTTAAAAACAGTTTGTTTTGGGAAATCCAGTTTTCGAGTCTCAAAAAGTCAGACTGGAGTATGTGTTGAAGGTCAGAGAGGCTATGGCTGTGTGCATATAGGATTGTGTCATCTGCATACATGTGTATTGAGGCTTCCTTACAAGCTGTGGGAAGATCATTAATGAACACTGAGAAGAGTAGGGGCCCCAGAACAGAGCCTTGCGGGACACCACAGGTGATATCCAGGGGGTTGGAGTTAGAGCCTGAGATGGACACATGTTGGGATCTTCCTGATAGGTAGGACTGAAACCAGTTTAAAGCATGCTTCCCTATTTCAGAGCTCTGGAGTTTGTTAAGCAGGATAGCATGATCAACTGTGTCAAAAGCCTTTGCAAAATCTAGGAATACTGCACCAGTGAGTTGTCCCCGTTCCCCGTTTACTGGCTATTCATCTTAACCCAGGCTGTGCTCAAAAGCTGTGACATGCACTAAGCATAAGCTTATAGGCGACCATGTTACATGGTTTTGAAGCAAAAGGTGGCACTGTGTGCTCATTTGCATGTCATTTTCCAGAATCCCTTGCTGCTGTGGAAGCACTGTGTGCTGGGTGATAATGGTGAAACAGCAACAAGAAAGATGATCCAGGGCTCCACGGGTTTCTTTAGGAAAGAATTTATTCAAGATACACTTGTATCTTGAATAAATTCTATCTTGAATAAATTCTTTCCTAAAGAAACCTGTGGAGCCCTGGATCATCTCTCTTGTTGCTGTATACCTGGATTGTTGCAGATAGCCATCCCTGAACCAGGAGCTCTGGCATTGCTCAAGTATCGCATTTATTTGCAATTTTTTGGAGTGCTACACACCCATATATCTCTGATAATGGTGAAAGGCAGGGTTGCAGACCTGTCTAAGGCATGCAAATGAGCATACAGTAATATTTCCATTTGCTATATGCTTTACTGTGGAGGGTTTATGTCACTTTTTTTTATCAACCATAACTTAACTAAGTGCATGCACGTGCACACACACACGTACACCACCACCCCTTCCCCCCAAAATAACAATAGGCCCACCATCCCTTTAAGAAAACAAAGCATAAAATAAATACCTACTCCAATTTAGGAGACTGTCTACACAGCTGGTCCTTCTCTACTTGGCTGGCCAGCTAAACTCGTTACCAGCCCAAAACACACTCCTGTTTAAGGCTAAGGTCTATGCAACAATATCAAAAGTCCTTAGGCATAGAAATATACATTAAGTTCTTATCTGTTGTTGGGGACTCTGTCCCAAGACAGTCCAGGAAATCCATCTGGATCCAGCAACCTGGACAGGACAGCCCTGCTTCCACAGCCGTCTCACGTCCTTAACTCTTCAGTAGTCTTGTTCTTTCTGGGTTTGCAACATAGGCAGTCACAGAAGGCTCTGCAACTAGCGTCCAGCAAGCCTGGGGAACTGTACAAAACAGCTTCCTTCCTGGCTGGGGAAAAAGTCTCTCCCCCTCTCTGGGGAAAACAATCTCACTGCAGCAGCTCCCTGTCTGCTTTTTAAACACCTGTTCATTCAGGAGACCAGCCTGATTAGCTGCAGGTGCCACTAGATTTCCATAGGAGTTTACCTGACTGTAGGCTGTAAAGCACACTAGCTGCACTACTTCAGCACATAGAGATAGTGACTCTATCACAATACTGTATGTATGAGATAGAAAACCCATTCAGGGTAACATTATTAGATTATTATAAATATACAGCATTTCATTGAGCAGACAATTGTATCAATTTTTTTCAATTAATATGTAAGAGTTTAGTAACTAAAAAATATTGAACTTAATTTATACCGTTTACATAGTGCACATATAGTTGCAATTCTACACTGGTCTGCCAATTACCTGTACTTTAACTAAAGGGGAATCAACCTCTCTGGGCAGTGAAGAAAATTTTAATTAAATCTGTGTGCTAGTTGAATGCATCTGTCCCTGTTTTTAATCTATAAAATACACATAGGAAATCATAACTGAAAGGACACCGCACCTTTCAGTCCCGAATAGTTTTTTATAATTGAACGTGCTATATTATCAATATAAAAAGAAAATGCCAAATTTAATTTAGTAAATTAGGTTTTCTTTAATACATGTCTCCTTTTTTAACTCTGGAGCAAATAATTGTATACGGCTTTCTTCATTCAGAACAATTGTGTGCTACAGTTACAACTGTAGTTCTCCTCTATATGATACTAGAATTGAACAGTACATATCATACCTGTGTGGGAAGACTTGAAACAGAACATAGGGCCTCATGCAGTAAGCGCCGAAAAGCCGTTTTTCGCCATTTTCTCGACAATATTGCCTCTCCGATTCAATAAGCGCCGGTAAGCTCAAAAAAATCGGCATTTTTTTATTGCCGGAAAAATCTTTTCGACAGCCGGGTGCCGATAAGCCACTTTTCGGCACTTTTTGAAACACACTCAATTCTAGTAGCCCCGATCAGCTTATCGCTGCTGATCGGCACTCTAGAATTTAGATTTTTACGGCAATCCGGCCAGCCAACTAAAGTTGGCAAGTTGGTGGGGGAGATGTGTGATTGCCAGGGGTCTCCGGAGCTGATACCCATTAATACCAGCACCGGAGGCCCCCGGCATGCATCCGAGGCAGGAAAAATGCATTTACAGCCCACTTCATTACCTTAGCGGCTAACCAGCCGTGCCAGGTTTATTGTTGGTAGTAGGGGTGGGTGAAGGTGGTATTTGGCCTTTGTTGGCTGTTTAGGGTTTGCGGAGGGGTTGCGGGTGGACTTAACCCCTTCATTACCTTAGCGGTTAATACATCACAATTTTGGGGGGGGGGCACAGAATTTGTACTGCAGGCCTGTGGGGAACACCCGAGGGTCACCGTCGGCCTATAGTATCATTGCTGTGCATCCCAAAAAATTAATATATCTACTGGGGGTATATTGATTGTTGGGGGCACAGGGGATGTATGTTTATTGCAATGTTTATTGGGGGCAATTGTCCCCAATAAACATGTTATTATGCCTTAACCCCTTCATTGCCTTAGCGGATAGCAGCTATGGTAATGAAGCAGCATTAATGTATTTTAATAATATTGTGCGGGAGCAGGGGTCGTCTGAGCTGAACCGCATTTATTTCTGGCTCAGGGACCCCCTGCTTCCCGAGTTACAGGCCCCGGTTTGGGGCATCGGTGCCAGTGTCGTCGCCATCTTTGTAGCAGGCACGTCGCGTATGGGATGCTATAAAGATGGCGGCGACACTGGCACCCAATGACCCATATCGGGGCCTGTAACTCAGGAAGCAGGGTGTCCCTGATCCAAAAATCAATGCGGTTCAGCTCAGGGGACCACCTGCTCCCGTACACCATTATTAAAAATACATTACTGCTGCTTCATTACCATAGCAGATAGCCGCAAAGGTAAGGAATTATTGTTTATTGATATGGGTGTTTTATTCATAGTGTAGATGTGCAGAGGGTCTCCGGAGCTGAACCGCTTTGGTTTTAGGTCCGGGGACCCTCTGCTTCCAGAGATACAGACCCCTTTATGGGGTGCCAGTATCTCTCTGCTTTGTTTACATTCCACGGTCACGTGATCGGGACATTTACATGCAGACGGATATCGGCACCTCATAAAGGGGTCTGTATCTCGGGAAGCAGGGCGTCCTCGGACCTGAAACCAATGCGGTTCAGCTCCGGAGAGCCCCTGCACATGTACAGTACACTATGAATAAAAATTGATTGCAAATATTTTTATTTTGCCGATATTTGCGCAGAGAGCGGCGGATCTCTCTCTGCTGCAGACACATCTCGGCAGGGGACGGCGTATCGCCTGGTTATCGGCAGACAGACTGTCTCGCCACCGGCTACTCTGCATGTTGTTTTCGCAGTGATTCGGCCCTTCCTGCATACTGCGAGGGCAACACGCCAAAATCATGCCGATATTGAACCCCTGCCGAGATTGCTTTTTCGGTGCTTACTGCCTCGAGCCCATAGAAACATAGAACTTGACATCAGATATGAACCACTTGGCCCACCTAGGCAGCCCATCTGCCATAAAACCTCAGAGCCTACTTAACCCTTGGCTTTCTTTTGTATTTAAGATAGCCTTATGCCAATCCCAAGCATTTGTTTAATTACCATACTGCACTGGCCTCTCTTACCTCTGTCGTGAGGCTATTTCACAAATCCACCAGCCTCTCTCTGAAGTACTTCCTCCAATTTCCCCAAAGACCAACACCCACCAACTTCAGAGCATGATCTCTTGTTCTAGCACTTTCCTTTCTCTGAAATATGCTTTCCCTCTTGTACTTTGTTGAAACGCTTTAAGTATTAGAAAGTTTCAGTCATTGCTCATCTCTCTGCCTTATCTCATCTCAACTGTACATATTAAGATCCTTCAATGTTTTCTGATACATTTAATGCTGTAGACCAGAGATATGGTCTTCAGAACTGAGCACAATTCTCTAGGTGAAGCCTTAACATAGATCTACTTTCAATCAGGTAAAGCACATTTTAAAGTGGCTGTTTAAATCCAGTAATGTATTTCCAGAGTCATTTAGCTGTGTTTGGATTAAATTGAAGTAGTCACTAGTTGTAATAGTATAAAATAAATTAGTACTTCAGTATTAGGTGATACCTTTTGTATTTAGTTTAATGTGTTTGATATTTTAGGACAGACTTTCAAGAGTTCTACTCTTTTTCTCAGGTCAAGGAATACTGATTTACAAAAGCTCCTCTGAGCTTAACACGATGCAAAAAAAAACCATGTTAAAAATCCATGGCAGACTTCCGGTATGGCGCCAGGGCTGTGAGGAAGCACTGACAGGAGCTCCGCTGGTCCGTCGGGGAAAACCGCCGTAACTGCTTACCAACCGCCGGCAAATCACCTCCAAAAGTGAAAGGAACAAGCCCCCAAACAAGTGGAGACTATTGCATGGAGAAATTTCTCTCCAGGAATAGGCAGATGGCTCCAAACCAGCAGCAGCAGAAACAAGACAAGGGAGAGAGAAGGAAAGAGACTCCCAAAATGGCCGACGGCCATGAGGCAGATGCAGGAGAATCAGCACAAATCGAGGAAGCAGGCAACCAGCCACACACAAGGTCAGACTATGTAAATCTTGCTAAGGCTGTGGCTAGGGAGATCATGCCACAGTTAGAACAAAAAATTGACAAATTAAAGACATCCATAGATGAGCTGAAAAACGAACTTATAGCACACACCTCAAGAGTAGAAGAGGCTGAAGCTAGAATCAGCAATGTGGAGGATGAAATGTCTGAAACACACCAAGCAGTAGAAGAACTGAGAAAAAAAACTGCATACTGGAGGAAAAAGTTGACGACATTGAAAATAGTTCTAGACGAAATAATATCAGACTGATAGAGGTGCCTGAATCAATAAAACAGTACAAATTGATAGAGTTCTGCGAAAAATGGATCCCAGAGCACCATGGGCTCTCCACAGACCATGCAATAAAGATTGAGAGAGCACACAGAATGGGTGCTGCAAGGCAAGATCAAGAGACTAAACCTAGACCAATAATAGCAAAGATCCTCAATTTTAATGACAAAGTAAGGATTATCAAAGCCTTCAAAGAATTGGATCAATTGACATATGAGATCAAGAGAATAATGATCTTCCAGGACTACTCAGCAACGGTCTCACAAAAGAGGAGGGAATTCAGCAGAGTCTGTACTACCATATTCAAGCAAAAATGAAAAATTGCGCTGATATATCCGGCAATCCTAAGAATATATACCGAATCAGGAGTAAAGACCTTCACCTCTCACGACCAGGCGGAAAAGTTTGTGGCGAAGATGACAGCACCCAGGGGCGCAGAGGAGGATCGGAACGCCGCAAGAGACGATGAACACTGAAGGAGTTGTATGCAGAGCTCAGATGCCCATTTTGCCTGAAAGTGACTGAATTAGTACAGATGACCCTTTATTGCTTTAAAA
This sequence comes from Ascaphus truei, assembly GCF_040206685.1. NCBI lineage: Eukaryota > Metazoa > Chordata > Amphibia > Anura > Ascaphidae > Ascaphus > Ascaphus truei. Next base: position 83,381,879 of record NC_134488.1, read on the forward strand.
AAAAAAACAATAACAATTTTTGTGGATGGGTGCGGGAGTGTGTGAATATATGTACATGTGTGGATAGAAATGTGTGTGGAAATGCACACGAGTGATTGAGAGCGCATATGTATGGGCATGTAGGTATGGGTATATAGGCGTATATATGCACAGGGGGATATGTATGTGTAATGGATTTTCTGGCCTAGCCTGACCCACCCAATCTCACATTGGCCCCTGTGGTCTAACCAGTCCCCATTACAGTGTAGTGTCTGGTGGTGCACCTGTTGGCAACAGGACTCCTGAGTCTCCCGCGTGATGTTGTGTGGGGATTGCCAACCCAGACAGGCAGCTGAGGTAGTGTACTTGAGTCCTACCTATATCCAGTGCAGCGCCTGCACCTCATCAGGATCCCAGCGTCCGCTTGTGGATGGTCCTGGTGAGGAACTCCTCTGTGGTGCACCTCTCTGTGTAATTACTCCACACTTACACACGAGAGTATATTTGAACAGAGTCATCTTTATTGATGTACGGTAGGCCAGATGCCCTTCACAATGGATCTTATTAGCCTTCCATTGTTCACCGTACTTCCCTTTAAAAGGTATCTCTTCCCTTAATTGGTGGATTCCCTATCTCCGTAGGGATATCTTCCCTGTGATCAGGTCCCTGGTCACAGTTCCATAATCTGTCCTTTCAACAGCTTCTCAACTCCTTCTCTATCAACTCAGCAACAACTACTTTTGAACAGTGCGGTGCCTTATGTATCCTCTGGGGGCTGGCACAACTCTGACATCACTAACCATGGATTCAGAGCATGTGACCACTCCCATCCATACATAGGGCACCTCACCAGGGTGTGAGGGCAAACCTCCATGATTACTGCTGGCATGCCCACAACTTACCAGGCATTACTGTCAGCAGGAGAGATGACTGTTTGCCATTTTACAGCATGGCTACATATGCAAGAGACCATACCCCACATGGAACCCTTGCCCTAAAAATCCATACTAACAAACACACATACATACCTTGGTCTTGAAGCGAAACACTGACCAAAGAAGAGGGAGAGGAGGGGAAGAGAAGGAGGGAATTGCGAGGGAGGAGGGGAGGGAAAGGGAGGGAGAGAGGAGAAGTAGAGGGGACGAGGGAAAGAGGGGGGAAGGGAAAAGAGAGGGGAGGGGAGGAGGGGGGAAGAGAGGGGAGGGGGGAAGGAGGGGAGAAAGGGAAAAGAAGAGGCAAATGTGTAATCACAATAGTATGTTGATATCATGCATTAACCTAACTGTGTTTTCTTATTGTTTTCCTATCGTTGTATACTTCCAATGAGCTACCGGTATCGCAACTGGGGTGGAGCAATATAGATAGCACAAGAAGGGACAAGGACAGCTACCAGATAGAACTGAAACCACAACAGCAAGAAAAAGACCGATCCCCAAGGGGGACAGAGACGAGGAACTATGCCATCGACGAGAGGTACACAGAGACACAAACACACGAACATAAAACAATGGGACAAAGACAATAGAGGGAGGGGATGTGAACCCAGAATACATAGCACCCACAACATAAACATAAACAGAAAATCCACTGGGCCAAGCAAAAAGGACACAAAGATAACTCAACTCACAAACAAATATATTAAAAAATAAGGCAAGAACATCTGAGGGGCAAGTAAAAAGAAATATGAAAAAGTAACATAGAAAACCGCTAGGAAAAACAAAAATAATATATCCCCCAGCAGGGACACGGAGGATAAAATGCACACACAAGGAGATACACCTGACATACAGGAAGTCAGAAAGTACACCTCTGGAAAAAAGTGAAGTCCATAAAAGATAAGAAAGTTAAAAGTTAAAAAAGTTAGAAGTTATTATTTAGCAATTAGAGGCAGAGATCATGTTGACATGCCGGTTTAAAAAAAAAAAAAAAGAGTGTTGGAAACAAGCAGAAAGGAGTAAGAATCCCCAGAATAAAATAATCAATAAGAACCAGGAAAGAGACAAAGACCATATACACAGAGAGCACCGAACACACACATTTACAAAATGCACACACGAAGAGTAACATGGAACGTCAAGGGACTTAACAATCCCATAAAACGCAAAAAAGCACTAAATTACCTAAAAAAAACAAAAAGCAGATATAGCATTCCTACAGGAAACGCATTTAGATGCAAAAGAAAGCTGTAAACTCCAAAGAGATTGGGTAGGACATAGTATCTTTTCCCCGGCTATAGGAAAGAAAGCGGGAGTAGCAATACTTATAAATAAAAACCTCCCCCTAGAAATAATTAACACAGAATGAGACAGCGAGGGAAGAGTTATAATGGCAGAGGTTAGAAGTGGGGGAATAGACTACCTCCTAGGCAATATATATGGACCAAATGACCACAAGTCTGAGTTTTTTCAAGAAACAATAAACAGGGTATTGAATTATAAATTAAAACCAGAGACATAACATAAAACACAGACAAAGCTCAGTTTTTAGCACATCTAGTGAGACTCATACACGGTACAGTGCCTAAATATATATGGATAAATATCTAATAAGTAAATGGTCTTTTAGTTTGACATTTTTGGCCAAAATTGTTGTAAGCCCCTGAGCCAACGCCAAGGCAGACCACATATCAGGGGTCCCTAACGCTAATATAAATTCTTAATAACCTGTTTAATAACAGGAAGAATGATTTATAGTAAATCTGTCAATATTAGCTGCAAAGTTCTGTCTGACTGAAGCTTTTATTAACCTGTACATTACCAGGAAAAGCACTCTGTATTAGAGATGTCACAGCCAAACTGCAAGCAGGCAAGTTCCCTGAGTGGAAGATGCTATGGAGTGAGCCCATAACCATTTAAATGTGGGAGGGGGTGAGCTTAAATTAAGTAGGAGGTTGCCAACCTCCAATCAGCCATGACTAGCTGGACAAGAATTGTAAAACATACTGGACACCTAACAAGCTCTTATTAAACCCCCAAAATACCCACAACATATATATAAGCATATGAGTGTCAGAGGAGTGCTACTGAGCATGGCAATATGCATTAAAACCAGAGACATAACATAAAACACAGACAAAGCTCAGTTTTTAGCACATCTAGTGAGACTCATACACGGTACAGTGCCTAAATATATATGGATAAATATCTAATAAGTAAATGGTCTTTTAGTTTGACATTTTTGGCCAAAATTGTTGTAAGCCCCTGAGCCAACGCCAAGGCAGACCACATATCAGGGGTCCCTAACGCTAATATAAATTCTTAATAACCTGTTTAATAACAGGAAGAATGATTTATAGTAAATCTGTCAATATTAGCTGCAAAGTTCTGTCTGACTGAAGCTTTTATTAACCTGTACATTACCAGGAAAAGCACTCTGTATTAGAGATGTCACAGCCAAACTGCAAGCAGGCAAGTTCCCCTGAGTGGAAGATGCTATGGAGTGAGCCCATAACCATTTAAATGTGGGAAGGGGTGAGCTTAAATTAAGTAGGAGGTTGCCAACCTCCAATCAGCCATGACTAGCTGGACAAGAATTGTAAAACATACTGGACACCTAACAAGCTCTTATTAAACCCCCAAAATACCCACAACATATATATAAGCATATGAGTGTCAGAGGAGTGCTACTGAGCATGGCAATATGCATTAAAACCAGAGACATAACATAAAACACAGACAAAGCTCAGTTTTTAGCACATCTAGTGAGACTCATACACGGTACAGTGCCTAAATATATATGGATAAATATCTAATAAGTAAATGGTCTTTTAGTTTGACATTTTTGGCCAAAATTGTTGTAAGCCCCTGAGCCAACGCCAAGGCAGACCACATATCAGGGGTCCCTAACGCTAATATAAATTCTTAATAACCTGTTTAATAACAGGAAGAATGATTTATAGTAAATCTGTCAATATTAGCTGCAAAGTTCTGTCTGACTGAAGCTTTTATTAACCTGTACATTACCAGGAAAAGCACTCTGTATTAGAGATGTCACAGCCAAACTGCAAGCAGGCAAGTTCCCCTGAGTGGAAGATGCTATGGAGTGAGCCCATAACCATTTAAATGTGGGAGGGGGTGAGCTTAAATTAAGTAGGAGGTTGCCAACCTCCAATCAGCCATGACTAGCTGGACAAGAATTGTAAAACATACTGGACACCTAACAAGCTCTTATTAAACCCCCAAAATACCCACAACATATATATAAGCATATGAGTGTCAGAGGAGTGCTACTGAGCATGGCAATATGCATTAAAACCAGAGACATAACATAAAACACAGACAAAGCTCAGTTTTTAGCACATCTAGTGAGACTCATACACGGTACAGTGCCTAAATATATATGGATAAATATCTAATAAGTAAATGGTCTTTTAGTTTGACATTTTTGGCCAAAATTGTTGTAAGCCCCTGAGCCAACGCCAAGGCAGACCACATATCAGGGGTCCCTAACGCTAATATAAATTCTTAATAACCTGTTTAATAACAGGAAGAATGATTTATAGTAAATCTGTCAATATTAGCTGCAAAGTTCTGTCTGACTGAAGCTTTTATTAACCTGTACATTACCAGGAAAAGCACTCTGTATTAGAGATGTCACAGCCAAACTGCAAGCAGGCAAGTTCCCCTGAGTGGAAGATGCTATGGAGTGAGCCCATAACCATTTAAATGTGGGAGGGGGTGAGCTTAAATTAAGTAGGAGGTTGCCAACCTCCAATCAGCCATGACTAGCTGGACAAGAATTGTAAAACATACTGGACACCTAACAAGCTCTTATTAAACATTTTTGGCCAAAATTGTTGTAAGTTCCACTCAGGGGAACTTGCCTGCTTGCAGTTTGGCTGTGACATCTCTAATACAGAGTGCTTTTCCTGGTAATGTACAGGTTAATAAAAGCTTCAGTCAGACAGAACTTTGCAGCTAATATTGACAGATTTACTATAAATCATTCTTCCTGTTATTAAACAGGTTATTAAGAATTTATATTAGCGTTAGGGACCCCTGATATGTGGTCTGCCTTGGCGTTGGCTCAGGGGCTTACAACAATTTTGGCCAAAAATGTCAAACTAAAAGACCATTTACTTATTAGATATTTATCCATATATATTTAGGCACTGTACCGTGTATGAGTCTCACTAGATGTGCTAAAAACTGAGCTTTGTCTGTGTTTTATGTTATGTCTCTGGTTTTAATGCATATTGCCATGCTCAGTAGCACTCCTCTGACACTCATATGCTTATATATATGTTGTGGGTATTTTGGGGGTTTAATAAGAGCTTGTTAGGTGTCCAGTATGTTTTACAATTCTTGTCCAGCTAGTCATGGCTGATTGGAGGTTGGCAACCTCCTACTTAATTTAAGCTCACCCCCTCCCACATTTAAATGGTTATGGGCTCACTCCATAGCATCTTCCACTCAGGGGAACTTGCCTGCTTGCAGTTTGGCTGTGACATCTCTAATACAGAGTGCTTTTACTGGTAATGTACAGGTTAATAAAAGCTTCAGTCAGACAGAACTTTGCAGCTAATATTGACAGATTTACTATAAATCATTCTTCCTGTTATTAAACAGGTTATTAAGAATTTATATTAGCGTTAGGGACCCCTGATATGTGGTCTGCCTTGGCGTTGGCTCAGGGGCTTACAACAATTTTGGCCAAAAATGTCAAACTAAAAGACCATTTACTTATTAGATATTTATCCATATATATTTAGGCACTGTACCGTGTATGAGTCTCACTAGATGTGCTAAAAACTGAGCTTTGTCTGTGTTTTATGTTATGTCTCTGGTTTTAATGCATATTGCCATGCTCAGTAGCACTCCTCTGACACTCATATGCTTATATATATGTTGTGGGTATTTTGGGGGTTTAATAAGAGCTTGTTAGGTGTCCAGTATGTTATTGAATTATAAACACAGGAACATTGTCCTGGGAGGGGACTGGAACGCAGTCCAAGACAAGTTCTTGGACAGGTTAAACCACAAAGACAGCACGCCCAAAGACAGTATCCAAACCAAAAACATGAAATTGATTAAAACAGCAATAGGGGTAGTGGATAGCTGGAGAAGATATAGATAAATAACCCATTGGAGAGAGACTTCTCTTTCTACTCCAACGTACATAACTCATTTTCAAGAATTGATGCAATCATTATAACACCGAACCTACTTAACAAAATAGTACACATAGATATGGGGGAGATAATTATTTCCGACCATGCGATGGTACAACTAGATCTAGACATGGGAGTAGGTAGAGCAAGCCCGAACACCTGGAGATTCCCAAACTACAAGAGCGACAGCGAAGATTTTGTAAACTATCTAAAGGGGGCCTGGGAAATATTTGAAAATACAAATCAGGAACACAAGACGAACCCCATACTTTTCTGGGAAACATCAAAAGCAGTAATTAGGGGAGACATTATGGCATATGTCTCTAGGAGGAAGAAACAGGCAACCCAGGAGTTCTGCAAAGCAAGTAAAGAACTTAGCAAGGCATTTAGAGAATTCAAAACAGACCCCACAACTCAAAATAAAGAAAGATATAACCAGAAAAAATCCACATGTGAGGTGTGGCTAGAGAAAAAAGAATTGGGAAAAAAATCAATCAAAGAGGCCAAATTTTTCAGACACGGGAACAAGATGGGAAGGCTCCTGGGAAATCTTATGAGAAACTATAGGTCAACTAAACCCATTACTAGAATATATGATAGGACAGAAATAACCACAGAGGCTAAAAAAATGAATGAGGTGTTCAAAAAATACTATAGCACACTGTATGGAGAAGGTGAGATAAACCTAGAAGCAAGGGAAACTTTCTTTAAAAACATTAAGATACCTAAAATAAGTCAGGAAGATATAGACAGACTAAATTCTCCAATTACCCAAAAAGAGATAAAGGACACAATTCAAAATCTTAAAAATTGCAAGGCCCCAGGCCCGGATGGGATGTCAGGGGAGTATTATAAAATTCTGAAAGAGGATCTAATAGAACCGTTACAACAAATATATCACAAGGCACTCAAAGAAGCCACGTTTATGCAAACTAGCGAAATGGCCCACATTATGATAATCCACAAACAGGGGAAAGATCCCCTGAGACCAGAATAATACAGACCAATCTTCCTGACTAACCAAGACGCCAAAATATTTACCAAAATCATGGCAGATAGGCTAGCGAATATTCTCCCGTCCTTGATACATCCTGATCAATCGGGATTTGTCACGGGACGATCCGCAGTTAAAAATATAAGAAAAGTCCTAGCAGCAATAAAATGGGTCCGACTACACAAAATAGGGAATATAGCCCTAGTGACTATTGATACTGAAAAGGCATTTGACAACATAATGTGGAACCATGTGTTCTTCATGCTAGACCAATTTGGACTAAGGGGAAACTTTAGTAACATGATAAAGGCAATGTACAATACCCCACAAGCTAGAATAATAGCAGCAGGACATCTATCAAACCCATTCCAATTATATAGAGGGACACGACAAGGGTGCCCGCTGTCACCCCTGCTTTTTAATCTAGCAATAGAACCTCTGGCAATATACCTGAGGCAAATGGAGGAATTTAAGGGAATCATGATAAATAAAACAGAATTGAAACTATAGAAACAACAGAGGGATAGGGAGTGATCACAGGACCATACCAATTGAATAATGTAGTCAAATATATAAGTGAGGTAATCAAAGAGATGGGTGCAAACTGTGAACTGAAAAGTGAATCAGAAAAAGGGGGAAGGGAAACACAAAATGAATGTGCACCCTAAAAGAATTCACTTATATGCACACCAAACTAGTGTAAAAATTAACTTTTAATAAATTTCCTTAAAACATATATTACCAAAGTAATGTGTAATGTGAATTAAAAATATATTAAATCGGAGCTATCTGGCATCCATGTCTTTGATTATTGAGTCGTGCTGTCCCAGATAACCACTTAATGTTGGTGGGATACAAAAGACAGAGGATGCTAGGAGTCAGGGTGTTAACCCCTCTGGAGCAACGATGAGACCCAGTAGTAGGAGTATATAGTTGTTCGCAAGTGAGTGGCCAACGGATTAAGCTTCCTTGCTAGATGGACCAGCACTGCGCACTGCAATAGAGGCTTAGGTGTGTTGAAGTAAAAGTGCCTGAATAATAAAGCTAGCACATACAGTGTAATGATGGTACAGACACTGCAACATAAGACTGCCAGACACAGCAGTGCTGGGGTGAATAGCACAGTGATGACTGTGAAAACGCCTCACATAGAGTGCAAGGAAAGCAGGCACACAAACTATGGAAATAAATAAATGAATGACTAACTGCTAGGGTCTACAAAGTTAGAACCAGGAGACTACAGACACTACATTAAAACAGCTCCAAGTAGGAGACTGACAACATTGCGCGTCCAACGCGCGTTTCCCTCCAGCAAAGGAGCTTCTTCCTACTTGGAGCTGTTTTAATGTAGTGTCTGTAGTCTCCTGGTTCTAACTTTGTAGACCCTAGCAGTTAGTCATTCATTTATTTATTTCCATAGTTTGTGTGCCTGCTTTCCTTGCACTCTATGTGAGGCGTTTTCACAGTCATCACTGTGCTATTCACCCCAGCACTGCTGTGTCTGGCAGTCTTATGTTGCAGTGTCTGTACCATCATTACACTGTATGTGCTAGCTTTATTATTCAGGCACTTTTACTTCAACACACCTAAGCCTCTATTGCAGTGCGCAGTGCTGGTCCATCTAGCAAGGAAGCTTAATCCGTTGGCCACTCGCTTGCGAACAACTATATACTCCTACTACTGGGTCTCATCGTTGCTCCAGAGGGGTTAACACCCTGACTCCTAGCATCCTCTGTCTTTTGTATCCCACCAACATTAAGTGGTCATCTGGGACAGCACGACTCAATAATCAAAGACATGGATGCCAGATAGCTCCGATTTAATATATTTTTAATTCACATTACACATTACTTTGGTAATATATGTTTTAAGGAAATGTATTAAAAGTTAATTTTTACACTAGTTTGGTGTGCATATAAGTGAATTCTTTTAGGGTGCACATTCATTTTGTGTTTCCCTTCCCCCTTTTTCAGAATTGAAACTATCAATGTTTGCAAACGACATACTAATGTTTATGACTAACCCTGATGAATCAATCAAAAAGGTACTACAGCAAATAAAGATATTCGGGTCGTTTGCCGGCTTTAAAATAAATATAGCTAAAACAGAAATGATGTATATTAAAGAACCCCCAGACACAAAGGAACCATATAACTTCCCAGTAAAAGTAACGAAAAAGCCCATCAGATACCTGGGGATAATGTTGGAGGCAGAAATTTCCAGACTTTACGATAACAACTTCAAACCAATCATAAAAAAAATAGTGCAAGAACTAAAAAAACTGGACGACACTACCCTTATCACTATTTGGGAGGGCAAGCGCGATCAAAATGATATCGTTTGCCAGACTTCTATATCCCATGCTCCTCAAGCATGTAGACATAACTGAAGTAAATAAAGCAACGACAATTTTTTTGTGGGGAAATAAGAAAAGTAGAATAGTTCTAAAAAAATTACAGTTACCAAAAGAAATGGGAGGCATCAATCTACCGAATATCAGGAACTATAATATAGCAAGTATAATGAGACATGTGGGAGACTGGATAAAAGACACTGACCATTACTCCTCCCTAGAACTAGAAAAAGAGTTCTCACCAGAGACCTCCCTGAGAGAGCTAATACACACAAAATGGAGAGACATCCCAGTAATCCAAAGAAATAATATTCTAATCAAAGACACCATAACAATGTGCAAAACGGTCAGGAAAAAGTTTAAACTCTCCTACACAATCTCAAGATCTATACCAATACAAGACAACCCTACATTTATACCAGGGTACACCCAACCATCATTCCAAGTTTGGAAGAAAAAAGGCATCAGGTGCCTAGAACATGTGATCAACACAGACAAAAAGGAATACATGACATTTCAATAGTTTACACAAAAATGGGACATACCCCCAAATTTAATGCATGCCTTTTCATACACACAGCTAAATTAGCTTTTGCAAAAAATTGACAAACCACAAAACAACAGTACTAAAAAACAACAGAATAGATGAATACTTTAATTCGAAAGAGCAGGAAAGAAGTAAACTGTCAGAACTATATAGTATTATAAGATATCAGGATATGGGGACCACACATTACAACACACTCAGAGCATGGTAAAAAGACTTCCCAGAAATACAAAGTATGGATCAATTAATACAAGGTATCCAAAGGGTACACAAGATTATACCGTCAGAGACATGGAGGGAAATACAATACAACATAACACATAGGGCCTACATTGCATTCGTAAGACAGATAAAGACAAGGACAGAGGACACCACGTTCTGTCCCAAATGCAAGACACCTAAAGCAGACCTTAAACATTGCCTTTGGACCTGCATACATATATCCAGATACTGGGACCAAGTGTTAGAATACATTTAAAAAAAAACTAAAGATCTCATGGGTGAAGGACCCAATACCTATGATATTCGCAAACACAGTGAATTGGACTGTGGGCAAACAAATCAGCAGAGCAGTGACTAGACCCACTGAAGTTATAATACTAGCCGCAAGAAAGACCATTATGACAAACTGGATACAACACCATCAATGGAACAATTACAAAACACACTATACAAACTAATGACAATAGATAGACTTGAGACATGCATAGACAGGAACAGAACAATGGGGGACTTTCGTCAGAGGTGGGATTGGTTCCTAGAGGACAGAGACATGATGCAAAGGACGGTATAGGATAAAGGAATAGATAGGGGACGGAAAGAAGGAAAAGAGTGAAAATACCAACACGACAAGTTGCGTTAGAGTTCAAAGTTAAAATGGATATGATTCGAGTTTGGAAAATACTGTTAACATTGTGTATAAAACATGGGTGACATATTGTGAACGTAACTGGAAAAGTCAAAACTGATCGCTCATACGCTGAAAAGGAATCCAAGTTAGAGTTTAAAGTTAAAAAAGATATGATTTGTGTTTGAAAAACATTGTAACCATTGTATGTAAAATATGGGCGATATACAGTGGCGGCCGCCCTGAGTCTAAAGAGGCCGCCACCGCGGGTAATTTAAAACCGCGTGCAGGCGCCATTTTTATCCCGATGCGTGCCGCGCGGCTGCACGGCACTGGTGCCTCCGTTGCCTCCGTTCCGCCGGCATCCCGAAGGCATCCGTGACGCTGGGGATCAGACGCTGGGAAGCAGAAGCGGAAGCAGACGCTGGGAAGCAGAGGAGGAGCACCCAGGGGTCGCGGACCAGATGAAGGGAGGAAGGGAAGATGCGGCTGGCGTGCGGCCAAGTTCGGCGCCAGCCGAAAAAAGCCCCGGAAAATTACGGGCATTTGTTAGATTGAAGCTGGCCGCAGCAGTATTACGATTGTAACAGAATAAGTCTAAGCTGATTGCCTGTATGCTGAAAATGAGCTTAATAAAAAAGATTTGTTATAAAAAAAAAAAAATCCAAGGCAGATAAGGTAGGATCAGGATTGTAAAGGGGAAGAGGAATGTAACTGTAACTGAACAGACTGGGTTGAAAGGGACAGTGAGAAATGGGGAGTGCCTGGAGAACCAGGTATCCAGAAGAAATGGTAGGGGGAATGCAAAAGGAAGTGGGGAGGAAAGTCTAAGAGTATCAGAGAGCAGGGCTACTGACAGGGGGGAGAGCTGGGACTAGTTTTCTGGGTCCGGAGGTTGCAGGGATCTTGGCTGCAGGTTGGGCCTGGGCAGAGGTTAGGCCAGACTTATGCATCCAACTGCCGAGACTCTGGTTGCTGCCACTGGACCCCAACTCCCGGCTCTCCCCAGCTTCTGCCTCCTCTTCCCATGCCAAGCCTCTCTCTCCGGTGCGCACTGGAAGCAGGGCGTGCCTGGAAGTCGGACCCAGCTTCTAGCATGCACCAGTGGAAAAGAGTGGCTGGTCCGGTGTGGGAAGAAATAGGCAGGAGCTGGGAGCCAGTGCCCGGCGGTGGCAACCAAAGGTAAGTGGTAATTGAATCTGGAGGGTTGGTAATAGTGGTAATTGTATCTGGGGGTGGTGGTAGTGGTAATTGTATCTGGGGGTGGTGGTAGTGGTAATTGTATGGATGGAGGTAGTGGTAATTGTATCTGGGGATGGTAGTGGTAATTGTATCTGCTCGGTAGTAGTGATAATTGTATCATGGGGGGTGGTAGTGGTAATTGTATCTGGGGGTGGTATAGTGGTTATTGTATCTGGAGGGTGCTGATAGTAGTAATTGTATCTGTGGGGGTAGTGGTAATTGTATCTGGGGCAGTAGTGGCAATTGTATCTGGTGGGTTGGTAATAGTGTTCATTGTATTTGGAGGGATGGTAGTAGTGGTATATTTTATTTGTGGTTAAGGGTTAACATTTGCTTGTACTTTGTGGAACTTCAACCCCACCAACCGGAATGTTAATGAGCCAAGAGTACACAAATAACTTTGTATTCGCAGCTGCTTTTAATCTGAACCCCTTCAGTGTACATCCGTGTCGCCCCAAAAGGTGGACGCCTGATGGGGCTCCCCAAGAGTTGCTCCTCTCTCTGCACAGGACTAGCGTGCTAAGGGTTAACATTTGTTTGTACTTTGTGAAACATCAACCCCACCCACTGGAATGTTAATGAGCCAAGAGGACACAAAGAACTTTGTATTCACAGCTGCATTTAATCTGAAACCCTTCAGTGTACATCTGTGTTGCACCAAAGGCAGGCAGCCTTTGGCGCAGCCAAAAAATAGCCAAAGGGTGTGAGCCGTTTGCTGATGTTAAAGCTGCTCTATTTCAATCTGTATCTCACCAGCCCTTGTATCCCCTGTACCTAATTTTCCAACTCTATCTGTCCATGTAATGTCTGTGAAATGACTGTATAACCTCTGTTCTTTTAATGTAACCATGTATTGTTATAACTGTGCCTAGGACATACTTGAAAGTAGGTAGTGGTGTCTGCATTTGGGTGGGTGTAGTGGTGTCTGCATTTGGGGGGGTGTAGTGGTATTTGTATTTGGGGGTTAGTGATGTCTGTATTTGGGGGGTAGTGTTTTGAATTTGGGGGGTATTGTGTGTGTGTATTGTGGGGGTGGGGTTATGATTGTGGGGGGGGGGGCAGTGTGTGAGTGGAAGTGTATGTGTATTAGGGGGAATTATGTGTGCATGTGTGGCCAGGGAAGGAGGAGGAAATGAATGTGAGGAGTGGGGATTGAGAGAGCGGGGTTTATTGAGAGGGGGTATGTAACAGGGACTTATCCCTGTTAAATAAACTGCCTCTAAATCCAGCAGGGAGCTTGTTAAATGCAGCCAGGCAATTGACCAGATGCCACCTGCCTAATGAAAGCTCTGTGAAAGAGTGTAATGTGAGACACAGGAAGGAGATTTTCCTCAGTACACAAGGGTGCTGACAAGAGGAAAGAGGTCTTGGGTGCACCGAAGGACTGGGCATTGAAAACAAGACAGAAGTGGACCAGACCTTTTCCTGGATACAGGAACCTGCCAGAGGCTGAGTCCTCCAACACACCAAGACACCACTGACCTGAAGGGCCACCTGCTTTAAGGTACCGCTGAGACTTTGGGGATGGTATACTGGTAAGGGGCTTTTCCCCCAAGTCTTACAGATAGGGACTGGGAAGTGAGTTAGCCCACACAGGGATAGGTGTTTGTTGTTTTATTTATATTTGTATTTGCTGTGTTATTTAAAGGAACAGTCAATAAAGCCTTATATTAATTTCACCCTAAAAACGGTCTCCATTTTGCATACCTCTGCACACATCTTTTTAAGGGTAATTGAGCGATGGCAGAGGGGGGGGGGAAGGAGTGAGAAGAGAGAGGGGGTGTTAGAGAAAGAGGGGGGAGAGTGAGTGAGGTGTTGAGGGGGGCCCAGTCAAAACTCTAGTCCTAGGCCCCAGGAAATCTGTGGCATGGAGAAAAACTATAGAAATGTCTTATAGAGTTTAAGAAATAAACCCCAAAATCAAAACTACATATACTGTGTAAAAGAGCGTTGGCATTTTGAGTAGGAATGTTTTCCATCCTTGAGTTCTTTTAGACATACCTTTGAGGAACAGTATTTTAAAATAATTTCTGGGATAATCTGGCTGTGAGAAGTGATGCCCCACTGGCATGCAGTATCTTTCTTCTTCATGGTGTGTTACTGTGTGTTTGTGCATGTTCATTCTGGTTCGTTCTGGCTTCTAGTTTTGGGCTGATTTCACGAATGTAGCTTCCTGCGTCCCATTTGTAGCATTAAAATAAATTCACGTTGTCTATGTTTTGCTTAAACTTTCAAAGAAGTTCAAAAATTGAAAAAAAAAAAAAAGTTTGCTAGGACTTTTTAGCCAAAAAATTCAGGCAACATTTGATATTTCAAATAAAATTGTTGAATTTCGCCAGAGAAGAATCTACTTGTATTATTCTCAGTCTTTGAGTTCAGGAAAGTTTTCTGTTGACTAATTTCTGTCTGAGGTTTGGCAGTTGCCTTAATGCCAGGATTGAAGATTTGGAGAAGATTTATTTTAATAAGTGTCATCCTCTGCCAGTATGGGTTGCAGATTCTGGATTATTTTTCGCATTCCTCTAGAGCAGGGGTGCAGAAACTTGAGGGCGGGGGGGAGCGAGATTCTCTGCGGGGGCGTGGGGTCACGTGATGCCGCATTCCCATGGCGTTGTGATGGCAGAACACCGGAGCCAAGGTAAGGAATTGAGGTTCGGGGGGGGGGGGGAGCCTGCAAGGAGGCACAGGGGGGGGAAAGATTGCGCACCCCTGCTCCAGTGCAGGCCAATAGGGGTGGTGGTTTCGTACTTTTTGTATTGTAGCAGGTGTTCTCTGTGGTGCTTATAACGCAGATGTAATTGTTTTGGTAATAATCTTTATCTTGTGTAGCCCCCTGTAAACAGCTCAGGCAATACCTATCTTCCTTCTACTGTGGTAAATCCTGTTAAGATCAGGCGCCAGTAATCATTATGGGTTTTCCCCCTTCATAGCCCTAACCTGAATGGTAGATGCCGGCCTGGACTCTGTTGCAGGCGTAAGCAAGAGGGAGGTTCTGCTGACACCAGGAGGGGAGGGGCTAGCTCTATATTTAGCAGCCCACTCCGGCGAGTGGTGGTTGTTCTTCGTGCTTGCTGTGTGCCATGTTCCTTTCTGATTGATGCTGCTTTAATGGAGAGAGAGTGGCTAGAGAAGAGTTCGAGTGAGCAGTGAGACCAAGAGTCTAAAGCTGCTGAGTATTAGGCCGTAAGCCACGAATCCTGCGGAACGGTCCGAGGAGTATCAGGAGGCTACGGGCTCCCCGGCGCAGCATGCCGGTTGAGAGCGAGAGGAACCAAACCGATCAGCGTCTGTAAGTAGAGCTGATAGAATCATAGACTGGTGGACCAATGCCCTCACCCCGCTGCCAGGGGTGATGGGAATAGAATTCAAGACCCACCCCGAGGCTAACCTCGGGGGTGGGCCACGGGGTATTGCCGCCCTAGCTCAGACCATCCTGTCGGCCGAGTGAATTGGAGGGAAGGAGAGGAGGAGGTCGTGGGGAGTTGAGCAGGTTGTACTTGGCCCTGGCGATTGTTTTGTGGCTGCTGGAAGCCTTATCGTTGGGATATTGTTGCCCTGTCAAATAAAGAGACTGTTCTGCAACCGTAAAGACTGTGTGTGATTTGGAGAGTATAACCCTGGGACCCGAGGGGTTCTTCTATACCGGTCCTATCCCATTACCCTGGGAGTATAGAAGATGGAGGCGGTGCACCACTGAGATAATATGGAGGCTACCACCCCAGAAGCCCGGTCCTGGCTCCCCCACAACATCACGGGAAGCTCAGGCCCTCCTTTTCCTCACAGGTAAGCACCACACCACCTGTAACCAGCCCCCATGCACCCCTCACACTCCCGTAGAGACTGGGGGGGGGGGAAACAGGGTTACATTATATACCTTCCGTCTGAATGATTTCATTGGGGGTCTGTTCTGATCTTCAGTGTCTGCAGAATTTATGTCGTGATATCAGCCTGGCAGTGTATGGGGATTTGTTTTGTACAAGTGGCATAGCAGCTGGAGTTGCAGAGGTAACTACATCTGTCTATGGGCTTCTTGTGTAAAATTGTATACAATATTATATTGTTTTAGATTTTCTTCTATTTTATAAATTGATCATAAATATATCTATAATATCTGTACGGTTTGTGGTGGTACCGTATGTGTCTACAAATTCTGTTCAAGATCTGCCATGAAAAGATTGGCATATTGAGGGGCACCTTGGGGCAAATTTCCTTTTTAAAGCTGGTCATTTTCTGTGGAGATACCTTTATATCTGTTTATGCATGTTTGTCTTTATTTATATTTGTATGTAACTCTGTTTAGGTCATTATCAAATCTTTGTACTGCGCTGCAGAATATGCGCTTTACAAATAAACGGTATTTTTTTTTATATGTTCTTAAAATATCACACTTATGATGATATGTACGGTAAGACTAAGTTTGATTTTTGGGTTTTACTGATTGCTAAGATGTATGTATCTTTATTTATATAGTGCGATTCATGTACATAGCACTTCACAGCAGTAATACACGACAAAATATTATGAGACAATGGGAATAAGCGCTAAAGACATAAAAGTAAACATTATGAAAAGGAGTCCCTGCCCTGAAGAGCTTACAGTCTAAGTGGTAAGTAGGAAGAACGTACTGAGACTGTAAGAGGGTATTGTGGTAAATGAGTATACAAGGGACGAGTACTTTGGAGATACTCAAATGCTGCATTAAAGAGGTGTGTTTTAAGACTGGCCTTAAAAAGGAGGAAAGAGAGGTTGCCTGTTAGATATTGAGGGGACGGGCAAGAGATGCCTTTTAAGCCAACATGTTATTCTTTTAATAGGTAACCTGTGTTAAAAGTTCAGATTTTCTCAATTTAAAAAAAAAACCCCCACCAATATACAGAGGCGGCACACTTTATTCGAACACGGCTAGAGCCGCAAGCCGCGAGATTTCCCGGCTTTCATGTTGAATCCCCTCGGCATGCCGCGCGTCACCGATGCGCAGTCACGCTTCATCGGGAGCGTGGGGGATGGCGGTGGGGGGCTCCGGGGGACCCGGTGGACCCGGAGAGGGGAGGGGGAAGACCGATCCTCCGAGGCTCCGGCGCGTGCACGGGACACCTCGGTGTGCGCCCGGTATCTGTCGCGGCCGAGACCGGGTAAATGTTAGAATAAACTCGGCCGCGACAGTAAATGTAGCACACTTTCCCCCACCCCTTGTAGATACGGCAGCTACGGTGTGTGTGGTGCGTTACCTGCGGCTCACAGGAGGCCTGAACCTCCGCTGCTGGTAGCCTGGGGTGTACTGATACGTCTGGTGACAGCGCCTCTACCTGCCCGTGATCCTAACAGTGTTGGATAACCCCGTGCAGGACACTGTATAAGTAATACACACTGGTATACAGTAGTATAACAATAACGGTTTACTACATGCATAAGGATAACGACACAATAACAGAACCACTCGGGTCTCGCTGGGCCGTAACCCCACAATGTCCTCCAACCAATGTCTCCACCTGGTGGATTATACCCCCAACCACCCTGGTGTCCATAATTAGCCACCCACCCAAATGTGAGACAGCGCTGCCCACTAGAACAGAACACCCAGGTACGCAGATGCTGTAAGATGGGATCCACGGATCCAGTGAAGTTACCTGTGAAGCCTCCGCCTCTATGTTGGGTGTTTTACCACATGGATGGTGCCACCAATCAGAATGTCTCTTATCTGTAGTTGGTGATCTGGTCTGAGACCACCTGATGCCAGGGCGCAGCCGCGTCCTGTCTGTGTCCCTCACTCTGATACAATAATACTGGGGCAGTGTCCCTATATATGGGCCTCTCCCTACAGCAACCACAAGCTGAGGGGAGTCAAAGACTAGTGGAGGGGGTCTCTGGCCTAGTACGGGGGCCACAGACATCCTGCACACACAACCTACCCTATTCCTGTCCCAGCTCTGACTGACTAGCGTGCTCTCAGCGAGCAAAATCTATACACTTGCTCGCTGTGCAATCCAGGCGCCCTATTGGCTCTGCTGGCCTATGTAATGTAGAAGCCCCAGTGGCTGCTGGGGTTTGTAGTTCCCCGTGTGGAGCTATTTCCTCATCGACGCCGCTAGTGCAGCTCCCTGGGCATGCGCACCCTCTTTAATGGCCACCGGTTATGGAGACTCACTGTGCATGCACGAAACATCACTATGCATGTGCACGCACACCAACATGGCGGTGCCCTACACGGGAACCGCCAGGACCCTCCGGCGACTCGATCGCCACTCCACAACTCCCCGCACCACCGGGATCTGTCTGGACCTATCCCCCCTGCCTCTGCTGCCTAGCGCACCCGCACCGGGAGGTAAGGGGCTTACGGGGACCAGGGGGACATGGGCTACATAAAGAATCAGCGCAATACAAGAGAATAAGCAAGAAGATCATTGATGGTTAGATGAACAAAAACAGATCAGAGGATAAATGAGAAAGAAGAGGGCACTTAAACGATAAGGTACAATGATATATTCACTAAAATCAATAGAAAAGAATACTGTCATACATTTGTAGCACATCTTCCCCACCCCTCTGGGAGATTTAGTCATGGCTATTGCTACTGTAGGTGTAGTACTGGTTACCTGTTTGACACAGGAGAGCTGAGGTACCCATGATGGTGTGGGGAAAGACAGGCAGACTTTTAGGGATTCCTCTGGTTCTTCTTCTTGGTGACAGCGCCTCCAGACATAGCTGGCTTCAGCAAGGCTGAAAGTGGTCACCACTATGACAGTCCTTTTCTCACAATACTCCCTACACATAGACTGCCGTGGAGCCAGAAGCATAAATGAGGATGATCTGTATTATAGCAGCCACTGCAATGTTGCTACAGCGAATGCTTTAGTTGATAAGGTAGATCCCTGGCTTCTGGATGGTACTGGCCTGCTGGTAATAGTGAGGCCTCTCTGGATTAGGTTAGTGCCTCTGTTCAAGAGGGACTTAGCACATGTTTCTCACTCCCAGTTTGGGGGAGAGCTCAGAGCTCCTAATCAATGAGGAACTAGTTGGAACTCCAATCACAGCTAAAGGACTCACCCCTAAGGGGCTGAACTTAATTCTATAATTTAGGCACTTCCTTACTGTAGCTCGAAGAGGGAGGGCCCAGCACATGCACCACCACTACTGTCACTTAGGAAGTCAGCCTGAGTAGGGGGAAAACACCATAGGACAGCCTGTCACTGTCTGTATCTTACTAGAACTTACATGACAGGGTAGGTAGAGAGCTAGCTGGACCAGCCATCGCTATACAGTACATTCAATTATAGGGTTTATGTAATTTTTACAATGTAAAAAATATATGCAATGAAGGGATTTTTGGTCAGTCTTAACAATAATAAAATACTGTACCTGAATAAATAAGAAAAGTGTTCTTTCATATTTGAAAAATATCAGTAAAAGCGTTATGCCAGATATTCTTTAAAACTGTTGTGTCCGATCAAGAAAAATGTGTTAGATCATTAAATCCAATCACTGCACTCTCATAGTTAACAAAAGATGAAGTAATCTACCACTGCTCTGTTATGGCTTAAAGAAGGTTTGTGTGTATGTACACACATATATATATATATATATATATATATATATAAAATCAAAAAATAAATAGATGATACCGTTCTGTGGCTAACGAAATGCTTTTATTTGTGCGAGCTTTCGAGATACACTGATCTCTTCTTCCGGCGATGTTACAATGAAACAATTGTAACATCGCCGGAAGAAGAGATCAGTGTATCTCGAAAGCTCGCACAAATAAAAGCATTTCGTTAGCCACAGAACGGTATCATCTATTTATTTTTTGATTATTGAAGCTCGGCTAACATGGTACTGATCCTCTATATATATATATATATATATATATATATATATATATATATATATATATATATATATATATATATATATATTCGTCTCCCCCCCCCCCCCCCCCCTAGGTGGAACTGCGTTAATTTCAGCTACCCCAAATTCTTACATCTCAAGGTGATGCCAGTATCTCACTTCTGTTTAAATGTCTGATGGCACAAGGGCTAATAAGAAGCCAATAGGGATGACGTTGTGGCTTCCTGTTTGCCCTTCAGGACCTTTAAACAGATATTTTCTTTACCCAGCATGTGATGCTACTGGCAGCCCCTTTAGATGTAAGTATCTCCGAAAGCAAAGGGTCCCCCGCAAAGGGTCCCCCGGAGGTGAAATCAATGCGGTTCAGCTCTGGCGATCCCCAGCTTCAAACCTAGTTAAAAAAAAGAGGTAAGGACACTTTCATGTATTATACCATTTTATTGCCTTAAGGTAAAATGACTGATATTTAAAGTTTAAAGAAGAGGATAAGCTTTACAGTTTCATGGAAGTCAGTAATTTCCTTGACTTGGTGGCTTACAACCCGTGGAGAAACATATTATGCTAGAAGTATTGTTGTTTCAAGGTTATGTCCTTTGAATGAAATATGAAGCACTGTCACATACCAGTGAGGGGATGATTGACAAAGTTTTTCTTTTAGAACTCCTATAGTCTAATGACCTTCGCATTCTAAATACAAATACATTGATAAATGTTCTCCTATATACTTTCAAAGGTTTAAAGAATGCCAGATAATATAAATACTTCATTATCCAAATTAATAATATTTTTAATTAATTATCTTTTAAAAGTTGTTGATATTCATTCATATCATGTATAAACACAACTGAATGACATGTAGTCCAGATGGGCCACTGATTCAGAAAAGTACCCCAAATTATATGTATTCAATATCACTCTATGAGGAAGGAAGTACACTAGTGGTAAATATATGTAATGGCTACTAAAGGATTCACCATATAGCTAACACTATGATATGATGTATTAATCTTAAAAATCTTTTATTAAGTAAAAATGGTAAAATACAGGGTGTTAAAAGAAGTCCCAAGTGCAATAGCAGTGCTGCTCAGTATAACCGTGATGTATAGATAATTAAATTTGAGCCTACTAAGAAGGGAGGTTCTAAACAAACTCCTCCCTCCCATGATCACGCTACAATTCAAACTATATTAAACCTTGGTATACCGTAAAAATAATGGTAGTAGATCACATTGTGTACTGGGTCAGGTACAGAAGACACCTAAGGAGATAGATGCTCTCCAAAGTACTCTCAGTTCGAATGGACCGAATCAACCCCATTGTGGTGTTGACTGTTACCTGGACCGAGGTTAGTGGATCACGGTGTGTCCTAGGTACAGTACAGAATATACTTCCGGAGTCAGATACTCTCCTAAGTACTGCCAATCTAATGGTAATGGGAGCGATTAGCAGGAACAGGGTGTGAGGATTGGACCTCGGCCCCGCCCCCGTGATGCATCCCACGATGTGCTGGGTGACGCACCTCACTCTGAGGGTGTGCACAGGAGACGTGCTGCCAGGCTGGGGAACACCTGACGGATCGGGCTCAGGCCCGGCCCGTGAAGTCTCGAGTGACGCCACTCGCAGATGAACTGCGCGCAAGTGCCACATTACCCTGACCAGGAACGGACCCAGGCTCCACCCCCATGATGCAACAAAGGACGTCCCTCACACTTAACGCCAGCGTCGCAATAATAGGGGCACTTGAGGGGTTAATGCTGGCATTAATTACTCCACAGCTGAGATACACTCCTCCAATCCCTATCAGTACACAGTCTACCTGTGATCGTTCATTACCCTGCAGCCTTGTACTACTTCCTCATTGGCCCTTTATATGTTCAGCCAGCCCTCAGGCATATTGGCTGAGCATAACATTTGTTTATGTTTCAAGTGCTTGCCTCAAGCATCCTGCTGCCCGCTATTGCTCTTGCATTCTGCCTTGATTCTCTGCTACCTTGACCCCAGCTTGTATCCAGACCACTGCCTTCTCTGACCCCTGACACCCCTTTCCCCTTACCCAGCCAGCACATAAGGTTGCGGTCCCAGTAATGTCTGTGACACGCGCGTGTCACAGCGCTAACCGCTATCTGCGGTCTGTGAGGAGAGGAGAATCTTGCGACGGGAGGGGGCGTGGTCGGGGATTTGCGTGGCCATTTCATCACGCGGCTGGTTCGCCCTCATTGGGTGAACCGCCGGTGGGGGCGTGGCCACACCTCCGTCGCTAGGAGTAAGCTCAATTTTATTGAATTGGGAAAAACCCTGCAGCACGGCGCGGCTGCACCTTCTGCGTGACGGTGTGTAGTGGGCCCAGCCCCATTGAGGGGCGGTGCTTACACGCACAGTGCACGCCGCGCCGTGCGCACAGGCTGTAATGGGACCGAAGCCTAACTGTATGCGCCAGGGAAACACACACAGTGTGGTCACCTTTCTTAAGGAACATACCATCTAAAATGTGTCCAGACCACAATTTCCCAAAACAAACACTCAAAATTACAGCACTTCTCTGCAGAACCAGGAGAATTTTTTCTGAATATATAACAATTGAAGTTTTCAGTGAACATATTTCCAAACCAGGATAGTATCACTAGATGTGGTTGTAAAGTATCAACACCACAATATATGAACTAAACTGGATGTAACATTCTGGTAACATATTTTCAGACCTCAAGTGATACACTGTATACAACTGTATACAACTTTGTCACTAACAATATCCTGCACTTTATTTGCTATTCTGTATGGTTATGTTTGTTTACAAGAGGTAACATCTCTAACAATAACAAGTTTTTTCCCTTATAGGGCCATGCTTATGGTGCGCGCGACGGCGACGTGATGGATGACGTCACCCGTCGCCGCTAGCGAAAGTTGTCATTCGCTTTCCGGCGAAGTCGCGGGCGACCAGGTCTTTGATTGGTTCAGAGGCTGTCACATACGCCCACGCGACGGTGGCAATACATTTGTTTTGCCGCGCCGTCGCCGGCACTATAAGCGCAGCCTAAGGGAGAGGCAGTTTCTGTGTGCAGCATATTTATCACATTCTGCTCAAGTCAGGGTTGCTGTGTTTTAACCATTGCATACAGTATGTAGCTAATATGCTTATTTAACATTTTTAAATGTAAGAGTGTTTTACATACAACACCAACCTGCATGTACCTCTGGTATACAGCATCATCTAATATTGAAAATGTTTTCCTTTTTCAATGCTGTAAGGAAGTTATTGCTTTTCATAGGTTCATGCTAGGTTACTGTTATTTTTATTTTTATTATTGGTTTTGGTTATCTATATATATATTTTTTTGGTTGAGCTTGTATCCAGCTGGGGATTGGATTGATCACTAGTATTGTCTTTTTTTTAAATGTAATTTATCAATGCACACTTTTCCTTTGTGTCCTTTCTTGGAAATCATTTAACCTCTAGAAAACAGTGGTTTTTATTTAATTATTTTATGCGCTAGGGTTTATGTTCTTTCCAATTCTATGGACAAAGGTACCCCATGAATACGAAAGATTTCCTTAATGAAGATGTCCGCCAAGGTAGCAGAGTTGGGTAAGCCTTTCAGGCTAGGGTTTATGTTCTTTCCAATTCTTCTTGTGTGTGGGAATTGGATATTCCCTTTCATTTACCTAAGCAGCAGGAATTACTCTATACTACATAGTGTGATTGTAGACGTATTCAGTTAGCGCCTTTTATTTCTATTCCATCTACTTTTGTCCATAGTGTCCGATCGTGGATCTCAATTTATCTCGAAATTCTGGCGTGCATTCGCCCAAAGTATGGATATTTCTCTTCATTTTTCCTCAGGGTATCATCCCCAGACCAATGGACAAACCGAAAGGACTAACCAGACCTTGGAGCAATACTTAAGATGTTTCATCTCTGATGCCCAAGACGACTGGGTGGATCTTCTTCCATGGGCAGAATTCGCCCAAAACTCCTTAGAAACCAGTCTACACGGGAATCCCCGTTCTTTGTCAATTACGGTTTCCACCCGGCACGGCACCCCATCACTTCTTCTTCTTCAGGGGTTCCAGCAGAGGACAATAAAATTAATTCTTTACAGGAGTCATGGAGGAGGATTCAAAAGTCTCTCGAGGAGGCAACTCGCAGACAGAAATCACAGGCTGATCGGCATCGCCGCAAGGCACCCAACTTCAAACCAGGAGACAGAGTGTGGCTTTCTTCTAAAAAATATCAGGCTTAAGACAACGACTCTCAAATTGGCTCCAAGATTCCTGGATCCATTTCCTATCCTGGAGTGAGTCAATCCGGTAGCGTACCATCTTAAACTTCCTCCTTCCATGAGGATACGTTCAGTTTTTGATGTGTCTCTCTTGAAGCCTGTATTTCAAAATTCTCAATTTCCAGATTCCTCATCCAAACCATCGCCTGTAATCGTACAAGGACAGGAAGAGTACAAGATACAATCCATCATCGACTCAAGACGATCTAGAGGGGCTATCCAATACTTGGTCCATTGGAAGGGGTTTGGACCAGAAGAGTTTCTGGATACCCTACCATCAAGTGGGGGACGTGCTCCCTCCTTACATGCTGCTTCACAGCCTCCCATGCACCTTATTGTAAGGAATCGGGGAGCGCGTCCCCCGCTGCGAGCTCCCTCCTTACCTGCCGCTTCACAGCCTCCCGCGCACCTTACAGAGCATGCGCACCCACGGGGGCTTTTCAAGGTACCTATGGAGCTTGGCTCCGTGCCCCGCTTGCGACGCATGGCTACCCCGCGTGGGGCGCACACGTGATGCATGTGCACTGCTCCCCAGCTGTGTGTCAACACTCATAGCCCAGCCCATAACACAGATCTACAATTGTTTACAGACGTGTCAGGTTCAGTCGGTTTTGGGCTTACTTTAATGGGGCATGGTGCGCGGAACAATAGCCTCTCCACTGGAGAGAGACTCAGCTCATTAGGAACCTAACATTCCTAGAGATATTCCCCTTGCTCGTCATGGTGCGTCTGTTGGGTCATTTATTCGCAAATAAGGAAGTCACCTTCTGGTCAGATAACATAGGGGTAGTAAACAATTTTGGTTCACGTTTCCCCCCAGTACTGACCCTTCTGCACATGTTTGTACTTTCATGCCGGCACTTGAACATTGCATTCAGGGCACAGTATGTCCCGGGGGTTGCAAATAACATTGCTGATTCTTTATCCTGGTTACAGTTGGTACAGTTTCAGGAAGCTAGAAAAAAAGGAATGGTGTAAATAGCGCTAAAAAATAATATATCAATATAAATCAAAATAAAATATTACACAATACAAACCACAATGTGATATATAGCTAAATTTAGGACGGCTGCCAGGAAATAGACTAACCCATACACAGTTAGTGAGAAACACAGAGAAAACAATACAGACCGGCGCCTCAAATGTCCAAAATGGAAAATAAGTCCAAAGATGTGCTGCAGTGTCCAGTACAGGTGATCCAGTTGCTAGACAGCAGACTCCACAGCAGCAATCGTGGTATATAATGCAGGGAAGATAAAGAGAGAAATCATAGCGTGACACTGCATATATGAAACATGTAACTCACACACACAAGACATACACCACTAACAACACTGACAGAAAGGCTGACAATATAACAGAGATTTATTACAACAATTACTAAAAAATGGCAGTGAACTATGGAGCAGGTCTAGGATCCGGTGTGTAAAAACCGGAATCCTACTTACAACAATCCAGAGTGTTCAGGCAGTGATAGCAGAAGATGCAGTCCGGTATCAGCTTTTCCTCGGTGCGTGGTGCTTCTATAATGGCCGCCGGCGCCTCCTCTGATATCTCTCAGGCTGGGCGTCTCTGCAGGCCAACCCTCGCGAGATTTTCCGTCCGGAATGACGTCACTCGCTGGGTGGAGCTGTTCGCCGCTTACTGCTTGCCACATGTCTCTGCCGTCGGCTGGAACTAGGGATTGATGCAGGGGTCCGCTCCTTGTGATGCTCACTCTCCAAATGATTCTCTAAAACACCCTACGCGTTTCGTGCGCATGCGCACTTCTTCAGGGAATTTTTTTCAGGAAGCTGGCACTGGGGGCAGACTCGAACCTCAGTCCATACCCAGTAGACTTGTGGGAACTGGCAATAACCCAGTGACCGAGCTAGTATGATCCTCTCTGGCTCCAGAAGGCAAAGAGTATCCGACAAAGGCAGTTATTGTCAAAAGGGTGTTTGCAGGGTTAACGAAGGGGACGACATCGAAAGACAGCAGAAGGCCAGTAATGCCAGCGATACTAGATGGTTTCATGCAGGTGGCAGAGCAAGTGTGTTTTTCCACGTGCTAGGCTTTTTGGCTGACGTTTGCGTTGGCCTTCTTCGCTGCGTTGCGAGCCGGGGAGCTAATCTACGCATCACGCAAAGGAGAGCGATGCTGGAAGTAATTTTAGGGGATGGGTCGGTTAAGTTGCACATTCAAAGGTTCGAAAATTGACCAGCGGGGGAAGGGAGCTCGGATTTCATTGCTAGGTCTCCCAGGGACCATTTTTTGCCCAGTTAATGCGCGTAAGGAATAATTGGAATGCAAGGTCCTCCACTACTACACGCGGATGGGCTACCGGTATCTAGATTTTAGTACCTGCAGGTTTTCCACATGTGCCTTCAACCCCAGAGTCTAGACGAGTCACAGTAGGGAACACATTCGTTCTGGATTGCGGCGGCAACGAAAGCATCAAGCGCGGGGCTGTCAGTAACAGCAATACAGATAGGATGGTGAAAGTCTAACAGATACCGGCCCTACATCAGGCCCCCGTTAACGGGGGAATATCGCTTGTTAGAATAAACCTCCACCACACTTATGCCTTCGCAGATTGCACAGACGCATGAATCATCTGGGATTAACTCCTACACTGGGCAGAGAAGTGAGCCATCAAACACCCATACAGGAGAAACCTTGGGTTGTGCGCGGAGCATTCAAAGGTGTTACGCTACTTCGAGCTGGTCAAGACCTGGCTCTCATCCCCACCCTTTGGCTGGGAATTCAGATCATCTGGTCAGACATAGTCTGCAGGACAGTGTGGAGGGGTGCGCAGGTCCTGGCCGCTGTTGACCGAGCGCGCGTAAAGTCGAACAAGATGGTGCGAAAAATTTGTGACAGTGCGGGGGTGGCGGATCAGCCACTTGGATTTCAATTACAAATTAGTCTGCCTATTTGGGGCTGATGGCGTACACTTATGAGAGATTGGGGGCATATTTGTTCAACAACGCATTGCCAGAAAGGTTGGAGAGGGTCCTGGTGGGTTTGGCGGGGCGGACCTAATTTAAGCGGGGTTAAATAGACCCGTTAGTGGGGGCAGTTTTGGGGGGGGGGGGTAAAGTGCTTGTTATTGCCAGATTGGGCTCGTGACTGAAAAAGCCCGGGGGTAGTTGTGAGTGGGCGGGGTCAACTGAATGTGACTCCCGGGAACCCACTTGCGATAATGGCAGCCTCTTTGGGGCTCAGCCAGCTACGGGGGCAGCAGGACAAGGCCTGGCTGACCCCCTTTTCTTAAACCATTAAGCGAGCACTCTGGCAGGGACTAGCGGTTACTCTATCGTTTAATAAACAAAGTCGTGGCCTTTTATACCTCCAAACCAAGTCTGTTGTTACTTGTCTGTTATATGTGTGTAGCCGGGACCCCTTTCACCACCATTGGCTTATGCAGATGCTGCACTTAGGGAACGCTCCGATAACGGAGGTTCCGCGTAGAGGGAGCCGCCATGTTAAGGTTGGCATAGGCGCAGAACTGGCCCGGCAGTAGGTTGCGCATGCGCGGACAAAGTAAGACAAAGCCCGCGAAGGAGGAGAGCTCGGATAGGAGGGAGGTTAGGGAACTACGGGTCCCAGCAGCCCCGCGGGCCCCCATGACGCGCAAGGACCAATCAGGTGCGTGGAAGGGAGGAAAGGGAAGTAGGGGCGCGCACGTTGTGGCAGAGCTGGCTGTAGGAGGAAGGAGAAGGAGCTCCGGTGTAGGGAGGCAGTCTGCCCCCTACCTAGGCCTCATACCCCAGGCCCAGTTAGGCCCTGAGCCCCAGTAGTGTGAAGCTGAGTAGGGACTGGCCATAGATAGGTTCCGGATTCCCTTACTGTTGCGTGATCGCTACCGGGACAGTTCTAAGTCGGCGGGAGATCTGGGCTCAGACCCCGCTACCAAGTCGCTGCGTGTCTGGGTGGGATCACCCCGGACACCTACGGGTGACGTCATCTAAGCCCACACCGATCCTTTGTGAAGACTGCTGCAGGACCGGGTACTGGAGTGCCCGGCAGGTAAACTTCAAGTGCATCAACGGTATCATCATTCACTCAGGACATGGTGGCTGCGCAGTCACATACATATACATTCGCTGTCTCACTTGAGGGTGGGGGACTTATTCAAAGAGGGAACTGGACACGGGGTGGGATCACCTGGTGAAGGGAGGGGAAGAGTGAGCGTTCGCCAGGACGCTGAGTGTAGTGTCTCCTCAAAGAGGGACACCTGTTGCTGATAGAATAAGAGAGAGGTTGTGTCATTAAGTTCGTGCCAGTAAAGTTAATTGGTTAAGGTATATCGCTGTGTGTGTTAATGTACATAAGTTCCTGCGAAGAACCACTTCCCCTCTGGCGGAAGCTGTCGCAGGTGGAGGTGCTGCACCAAGTAATAAGTATTGCACCTACCCCAGGCTCTCCGTGGCGGAGGCTCAGGCCCTGTGAGCCTACAGGTTATACAGCATATGGTAGTGGTCTGTGTTCGCTAGGAACCAGGGCTACGTGTGGGTATCGGTTAACAAGGGGAAGAGGGGTCTCTCGCAGCCTCCCTGGTCATGGGTCTGAGGGTAAGCTTGATGTACCCAAGCCTCTGTCATGCACTGAGATACCTATTGTACTTCTATTAATTCCTGCTGTTTATATGTCTCCCATCATTGCATTAGATTATAAGATCTTTGTGGTAGGGATTTTTGTTTTACCTGTGTTTGCACACATGTTTAATACTCTTTTCCCTAATTATATGTTTCATTTAAATAAACTTAACATTTTTCCTGAATTTTTAAACTATTCATAGGCTACCACTGTTGAGCGTTTTTTCCCTAGAGATGTGCTTAACTGTCCAAAATGTATTTGCAAAATGTAAAACATTTTTCCCGTTCAATTCTCTGCTAAATGTTTTCCCAGGCCAAAGTGTATGTCCTGTTTACAGTCTCAGCATTAAGCAAAGTTAGCAATTTTTAGAGAATTTCCCAAATATTAAGGGAAATTGCCATGCACAGTGATTTCAATGCTTGGTGAGTCGCTTTTGAGTCCTGACATACTGTAGCTGTAGTTTCTTTTCTGACACAAAAAGCAACAATTTTACATGACTTGTAACCTCGTGAACATTTCCACAAGTCTATTTTTGGCCCCTTTTTTTTCGCTTTAAGTTTAAAAGCAAAAAGTCAGCGATAAGGGTCATTTTATAGAATCTGTACCTGGGGGGTGGAGGGGATCTTCGGAGGCTGAAATAGGCTAGTTGAAGCTCACCAGTTCCTTAGATATTTACTGTAGTTGTTCCCGGTAAATACAGTATGGCCATCCTATTTTCCCTAAATCTAAACATTGCCTCCTTTTTGATAATTGGGCACTCCTGTTATCAGTCCCTCTTTGTAATTGATATTTAATGAGGAAAATGTCTAAAATTAAAAGATAGGAAATGTTTGTATCGCAGACACTGAATTGAGTTTCGAACTACAGTAGCTTGTGTAGTATTATATGAAACTCATTTATCAAAGTTGGGAAGATTCATTCATTAGGACCTTTAGCACTACACAAGTGTAAAGTCTTTGTATAATGTGTGATTAATCAAGTTGCACAAAATTAATGAAGCAAGTTGCAAAGGGTCTCAGTATCACATAATACATGATACAGTATGTGCGTGAACAACCTCTTCAAGCTTTTAATAAAACAAAACATCATTTAATATAATGATTTGTTGTACTAATACTTCAATATTGTAATATGAGGCAAGTACTGTATATTAAGAAAAATACCTATAATTAATCTTCAGTCACTGTAGTACCAGCCCTGTTTTTATGGTCTTAATTGTGGTTTTAGTAACGTATTCATTGAGGGCATGCATATTGTAAGAAAGATAAACAGCTTGGCATTCTTGATCCCACAGACTGCGCTTGTGATTTTGACATTGTACAGATGTAGCCTATGTCATGGCACTCACTGGAGCACTCCCACCGGTGAATTTGCATGGTAGGCCTGCCCCCTGCTTCTCACTGCTAATTCAAACCAATTAGCTCTTCACCCGCATGTATGTTCCACTGAAGCATGTCCGTTTGCAATAACGTTGGCTACATCTGTACCATCCAGCAGACATCAGAAGGGACAATACCACATGTCCCTTCTGATGATTGCAGAATGTCATTGTTTCAGTCCATGTGATTGGCTCTGTAAAGAGTTCTCACAGCAGAATAGTTTCACTATCCTTTAAGGGTGTTTTCTTGAGCCCAAATGGAATAGCTATCTCTTGAATCTGGAACCAAAATGTTTATGCCACTAAAGATGCTGATACTCAGTGGGTTAAATAATGCAGTTTGAAGAGCGGGCAACTAGTGATGTGTGTTATGAATAGTCTCATCAACCCTATACTAAACTGGAGGGCCGTTCACTTATAAACTAGACAACGTCGGTCTACTTTATTCTTTCTTTCGAGTTTTCCATCACACTTGGTTTTGATAATCTGTGACTAACCATGCTGAATCAACTTCAGTTTGACAAGATTTAAAATAAGCTTCTATGTGCATTTAGTCCACACTGCTAATTTATCTAGTAGTATAATGTGTCCTTATTTTCTGTCAGTAGGATCTGCGTGCAGAAGTGAAGACACGAGACTCGCTTTGGAAAAATAAATGTAGGCTTTTATTTTGCCAAAGTGTAATAAGCGAAAAACACAGGCTTTTCCTCCCTCAAGGTGCAGCAAACGACAGGTCAGCAATATAAAGAGAAGGAAATACAGTGCGCAACTAATAAAACCTATATAACTATTAAAATAACGTGAAATTATTTTGAAATAAACCTTAGTGACACCCTTAACCTTAAGATGTTACTAAAACATACAATATCTGTGATTGCAATTGGCGGCTGCAGCAAGTCAGGGTGGCTCAACACTCCAACAGCACTAAACAAACAGGAAACAAAAAAACACAGCGCAAAACCGCATAGTGAAGTATATCAAAATATAATTATATATAAAAAAGGTGAGTATTCAGCGTACATCAAGTAGAAGAAACAAGCGCATTGAGTGCATAAAGAACAACAGGTTACCACACTGTAGCAGATGTTGTAGTTCACTGGTAATCTCAGTTGGAAAGATTTGTGATGTCAGCCTCACGTTCTCGGTAGAAGATGTAGCAGGAACTCCGTCTATCCTGTGATCTCAGCCCCATCAAGGGAAGGTTCCTCTCGGGGGTATCGGCGTGTGGATGCTCGCACAACAGGATCTCGTCGCCACTGAGTGATGTCACAGCGACATGGATGATGGTCTCTTCCGCATACGTAGTGCGGGAATCAGTCCAAGGCGGAACAGAGTTTTAGTCTCACCATAACAGTGATAATAACAGCTACTGATGACTAAATCTGCCACTAAGCAATAAGCAACACTAGAAATAGGGCTATAAAATCGTAGTAAAAGAAGGACTTATCCTACGCGTTTCGTAGCAATCAGCGCCACTTCACACTGCTACAGTGTGGTAACCTGTTGTGCTTTATGCACTCAATGCACTTGTTTCTTCTACTTGATGTACGCTGAATACTCACCTTTTTTATATATAATTATATTTTGATATACTTCACTATGCGGTTTTGCGCTGTGTTTTTTTGTTTCCAGCAATATAAAGCACTGGGCTTCTGAGTTCTGTTTCCCCAAAATATGGAATATAGACGTCTATATAGATCTAGTATCCTTTGGCATCAAGGACACAGGGATATGGCCTGCACGTCACGTCACTCAGACCACTGAGGCTTTCTAGTGAAGCCTCATTGAGACAGGTTTAATTACCTGTTACAAATGTTATAAATAAATTATGATAATATAAGACAAGTGCAATAATGTTTGCTTGGCTATTCATTGATTATTCCTAGAATCAGGTCTGACTGGGGTGTTTCAAATTGAGAGGATTGAGAAACAACGGTCTAAATAATACGCCTTCTCTGGCCGTGTACCTCACACCTGGAACAAGCCACCAGTCTAAATTCTTTCAAAACTAAAGCTGTCTCACATTTTAATCTGGTCTGTAACTGTTACATACGCCTATAACATATATTATTTCTAACTGTGCATTTAACTGTGAATGCAATGTCTTGTATATAATGTAAAACCCTGTTCACGTAATATAACTTTGTATTTGCAACCATGGATTTGTCATCATAACTCATATGTCATCATAACTCTGTGCCCAGGACATTCTTGAAAACGAGAGGTAACTCTCAATGTATTACTTCCTGGTAAAACATTTTTATAAATAATTTACTTGCATAGAATTAAGATGAACCTGGCATAGCAGCATGCAAGGCTGAAAAACAGACAGGAGCAGTAGCGCTAGTGAATACATTTATTGAAAACATAAATGTTTTATTTATTATAAAATATGTAAATGGGTAAGTTTGTGCTCTCCCTCTAATTCGGTTTTTCTTACTAAGGAATCCATTCCTGTGATTATTTTTTACGCCATTGGCACTTGTTACAAGTTTATTGCTGACAATATCATTATTTTCATTATTTGTCCTATTGGATGTAGCATTGGGGCTCCTTGTCTTTTGTTGTATACATTAGATCACAATCCCAGTAGAACTACTTTTGACACAAATATATGATGTGGTGGGTTTGGGTTCTGAGCTTGCAGGGATT
Source organism: Ascaphus truei (assembly GCF_040206685.1). Lineage (NCBI taxonomy): Eukaryota > Metazoa > Chordata > Amphibia > Anura > Ascaphidae > Ascaphus > Ascaphus truei. Next base: position 83,414,680 of record NC_134488.1, read on the forward strand.
GTGTGTGTTTGTAAATTTCAATTGGTAACAATTGTTTGAAGGATTGTGACCACTCCTCCCTGGTTTTATACTCATCCCACTTTTAAATAGCAGGTCTGGTTATGCACCTGTGAATGACTAGTCTATAAAGACAGCTCTTCCTCTATTAGAGAGGTTGTGAGCAGTTCCAGGTACTGTTAGGACCTATAAAACCGGTATATCTTGCCATACTGTAGTTACAGGCTTAAAAGTACTGTGGCCAAATAATTTGTCTAAACGACTCTTCCATATGAGAAGAGAGACAGTATTTGTCATATTGGATGTAGCATTGGGGATTTTTTTTGTATATATGTATGTATGTCTTTATTTATATAGTGCTTCACAGTAGTAATACATGACAATCATATAAATAACACATAATATAAATAACAGATCATGGGAATAAGTGCTTCAGACATAAAAGTATTATTTCGGAAGAGGAATCCCTGCTCCGAAGAACTTACAATTGTAGCGCACTTTCCCCCAACCCCTGGGAGATATGGTGGCTACGGTGTGTGTGTGGTGCTTTATCTGTTGCTCACAGGAGGGCCGAGCCTCCGCTGTTGGGAGCCTGGGGTGTGTATGATCTGCCTTAACAGAAGGGTCGCATTATTTCATTTCATCATATCAGAGAGTGGGTCAATTTTTCATTCTATGGATACAGTGTGCATGATCCGTCTGGTGACATCGCCTCCACCTACACGGGATACTACGATGTTAGATAACCCCGTGATAGAACCCAATACAATAATACACACACTGAATAAAATAACAGTTTACAGAATGCAGAAAACTATTAACAATAACACCCCGACCATGCCAACTAGGCCTCGCAGGGCCATAACCTCACAACGTCCACCAACCAATGTCCCCACCTGATGGGTTATACCCCCAATGTACTGAAGGGCCCCATGGGCACCCAACCACCCTGGTGTCCACAAGTAACAACCCACACAAATGTGTGAGACAGCGCTGCCCACAAGGACTGATGGTGTATAGTTGGTGAACTTGTAGTACCTGCACAGATGCTCCTACACCCAGGTATGGCGGAAAGGTAATGCGGATCCACTGATCAACGAATTCGTCGTAGCCTCTGCCTCTACTTTGGGAAGTGTCCCACGTGGATGGTGCCACCATGAAGAATGTCTCTTATCTGTAAGGGGTAATCTGGTCCCAGATCACCTAATGCCAGGTTGTAGCTGTGTCCTGTCTGTGTCCCTCACACTGGTACTACAGGGCAGTGTCCCTATCTATGGGCCTGTCACTGCAGCCACCGCAAGCTGAGGGGAGTCAGGGCATAGCTGGGGCCTAGGGGGGATCTCTGGCCTAGTGCAGGGGCCACAGAAACCCTGCATACACAACCTACCCTTCCTGTCTCAGCTCTGACTGAGTGGCGTGTCTCAGCGCACAAAATTTATCTTCTTGCCTGCAGGGCAATCTGATCGCCCTATTGGCTGCTCTGCAGCCCCTGGGACTGCTGGTTATTGTAGTTCCCCATGCAGTGCTAAATGGGTAATGGCCATCCTCGCGCTGTACTGCTCCTAATGGCCACTGCAACTTGAGCCCTGCTGAGCATGCGCAATCACACTGCGCATGAGCGCGGACTCTAAATATGGTGGCGCCTTGCAAGGGGAGCCGCTGGGAGCCTCTGGTGACCGGGTCACCACTCCAGCCCCCACCGCAACAAACCGGTACTCGCCTAGCACACCCTGCACCCCGCAACCACAACGGGAGGTAAGGAACCACGGGGGACCTGCCTACACAATCTAAGTGGTAGGTAGGAAGAACGTACAGAGACAGTAGGAAGGCATTCTGTAAGTGCATCTGCAGGGGGCCAATCTTTATGTATCATGTGTATAGAACAGACGACAGAGAAGCCCAATGCTACATCCAACATGACAGAAATACACAGTAAACTACTTATGTATTTCTCTTGAAGTAGGGTCATTTAGTTTAACCCTTTGGCCAAAGCGTTGTAAGCTTGTGAGCCACGTCAAGGCAGACACCTGTTCGCAAGTCCTAACACTACCAGATAAAATACTAATATACCTCTATTAGGATTAAAACGCTTGGCCAAAGGGTTAAACTAAATGACCCTACTTCAAGAGAAATATATAAGTATTTTACTGTGTATTTCTGTCATGTTGGATGTAGCATTGGGCTTCTCTGTCGTCTGTTGTATACATATGCCACGCTCAATAGCACTCCATTTTGACACATATACATATATATATATTTTGTGGGGGCTCAGGGGTTCCCAAAAAGAGCTTACTGGGGTTCTGTGTTTTGTTAACCCATTCTCAGCTGTTCCATCTGGTGGAGGTTAGTGGCTCCTCCTTCCCAGGTTTTAAGCCCGCCCCTCCCCACTTCCCTAGTTTGCAAGTGCCTCATTCTGCTGGATATAGACCCACTGTGGTCTTTCTCCCTCCTAATAGAGGTAAATGAGAATTTTAATCCTAATAGAGGTATATTAGTATTTTATCTGGTAGTGTTAGGACTTGCGAACAGGTGTCTGCCTTGATGTGGCTCGCAAGCTTACAACGCTTTGGCCAAAGGGTTAAACTAAATGACCCTACTTCAAGAGAAATATATAAGTATTTTACTGTGTATTTCTGTCATGTTGGATGTAGCATTGGGCTTCTCTGTCGTCTGTTGTATACATATGCCACGCTCAATAGCACTCCATTTTGACACATATACATGTAACGGGTTTTCTACCAACCAATCGCAGATCATACTGTGTGGGGGGCAGGAACATACACGGTTACTAAGTGTGGTGCATAACCTGTTGGCTCACAGGAGGGCTGAGCTTCTGCCACGGGGAACCTGGGGTAATATTACTGTGGACAACTTACGTATAACGATGCAGCGCCTCCACCTGCGATGGCTCCCACCAGAGGGGGAGTGGTTCCTCGCAGGACAATCAATACTCACACACAAGATATATATATATATGGGACTTTACTTCTTCCACAACACAACATATAACCACAACAGCTTACATAACCTGTGTCCCTTTCCGGAGGAGACACTTACTGCGCCATGCAGGACGCTTACGCTAATTTGCACCACGGCGGGCGCTAACACTTCTAGGCGTCACGGCGGACGCTACCACCTCTAGGCGTCACGGCGGACGCTACCACCTCTAGGCGTCACGGCGGACGCTACCTCCCAAAGAGTGATCCCACCCTGTGTCCAGTAACCCCAACCCAATGTCTCGCACTCCCAAGTCATATACCAATGTGTGTGTGTGACTGCGCAGCCACTATGTCTGGTGATAGGCCTTGTTGGTGCACGTGAGTTGTGGGTTACCTGCCCGGGCTCCAGCCACGGGTGCCGCTATATCACTGGGGTTGGATCCACCGGGATATCCTCCTACGCATGGGGTGAATTCCAGCGCGGATAATATCACCATAAAGCTCCGCACCGTCTCTACCTTAGTTAGGGTCTGTCTGCTGCCAGTAGGCCGCAGTCACGCTAGCTGGGCCTCTGTGGAGATAGTCCAGCTCCCTCTTAGCAATCCGAGCAATGTCCGTGATACACTCCAAGCAAATATATAATGGGGCTGGGTCCCTAACCTAGGGCCTGTCCCTACAATACTCAGCTAGGATGACTCAGGGCTATCTGGGGCCTAGGGGATTTGCTGGCCTAGTGCAGAGAGTCACAGACCCCTGCACCCTACCTCCTTCCCCTTGCTGCTCCAGTCACCAACTACTCGTGTGCAAAACCCCGCGAAAAGTATCTATCTCCCTCCTGGGGAGATCTGCAGCCCTATTGGCTCCCTGGAGTCATGTGGCTCTGCCCCTGTGCACCCTGGGGGCTGTCCTCCCTGCCTTGCGCATGCGCGAGCTCTTTGGGGCCTCTCGTGTTAGCTGGCCTCCTGCGCATGCGCAACAGCACTAAACATGGCGGCGCCCTGCTTCCCGAGCCGCCGGGACCCTCGCAACGCGACCGCGGCCATAGCAA